>NC_140165.1:14450347-14605347 GCF_963971535.1 Notolepis coatsorum | reverse complement strand
CTTAACACGCCAACATTTTGGGAAATTAGCTTACCGTCTTCTCCAGAGAGAGACAAGAAGATAGATGCCAGTTTCCTCTCTGTGCGTTCAGTAGAAAGCCATCTGGCTGCACGTTAGCCTAGCTTAGCACAATGAATGGAAGCGGACAGTGGCGGTTAGCCTATAGGCATTGTCCAACTAACACCTCTCCCGAAGGCTAACTGGCACTGTCTGCTTCCATTCAAATTGTTGGCGTGTTCTTTTAAGTCTTTCACCTCATAGAAGAAGCCTTGTTCCCGACATAAACCAAGTCATGGAAATCTCCATGGTTTAATCTAACTGTGGCGTGGTGGCGAGTTTGGCACAGTGGCTACAGTACTAGCTTCCCCCCTGATTCACAAATTCACCTCAAACATTATATTTTCATTGGCTTCCTATTGTGATTCTGGTTGAGGTATAGAATACAATGCATAAACGGTTTCATTCGATGACATGTCACTGTAGTATTATGTATTAAGATTTTAGGGCTGAAAATTAAGCAGTAAATTAATCTCACGTCCATGCAGGCTTCTTTCTCTCTCATTTGCTTGCACCCCACAATTTGTTAATCACCCCCTAGTACCGAGAAACTAATGTATATGATCTGCTACATTCTCATTTATATGCAAATGCTGGGGGTTAGAATAAGACGAGGGCCCCATATTTGATGTTGAGACGGGCCCCCTGAAAGTTAAGGCTGCCTATGATTACATTTACATTTGGTCATTTAGCTGACGCTTTTGTCCAAAGCGACGTACAAGTTTTGTACGACAAGTGAAGTCAGTAGGAAGGGCACAACTCTATCAGCTGAGTACCAATGTTCATCAAAGTGTTCAGACTTGAGTGCTACAGTGTTGAGTGTAAGTTAGTACATTAGGAAGAGTGCATGACAGTAAGAAGGTTCGTTTTTCTTCTTCATTTCAGATATTGATTGAAGAAGTATGTCTTTAGTCGACGGTGAAAGATTGGTCGGGTTTCGGCTGCTAACTGTGGTGGGGAGTTCGTTCCACCATTGTGGAGCGAGGACCGAGGACCGAGAATAGGCGGCTAGAACTGAATTAGAACTGGAGTCGGGATGTCATATGTCCCCTCCCCAGCAAATATGGCGCACATGTTTTGGTCTTGTCCTTGCCTACACAGCTTTTGGACATTATTTTCAAACACCTCGCTGAGGCCTTCAACATGGAGTTGACTCCCAGTGCAGAAATAGCCATATTTGGAGTATTACCAGACTCGGGTCATCAAAGGGTTAGGAGAAGAAGTCGGTCCACTACTAATAGCTAGGATGGGTTAAATGCAGAGGACAAATTACTGTTGCTTGTAAAACATTTACTTGCCAAAATGAGATTTTAGTTCTAAATGATGGACAAATAATGCAGTATTTATTGTATTGTCATAAACATATTGAGAAAGCCCTGGTGCTTTTTACTCCTAGTCAACAACACTGTTATGTATCGAAAGCCGGTCTCCTCGTTGCCACATGATCGTGTTCTGTGACTGCTCTTCCAGTCGACCCGCTGACTCCGTCTCCCACTGTTTGTCGATGCCTCCCTATACCACTTCAGACCAGCCTCACTTTAGAAGGTCCTGGGTTCGATTCCCTGCTTGGGGACCAGGTTTCCGTGTTGCCAGGTACCCAGGTGGGGGGTATCTCTCCCGGGCCTTTCTGTGTGGAGTTGGCATGTTCTCCCCCTCTGTGCTCACAAGGGTTTCTCCTCCCGATAAGAGAAACCCAATGGAAAAACATGCACAACAGATCGCTAACGCTGTCGCGTCCCTGACGAAGACGGACAGGAGCACTTGGATTGGTCCTCGGGCGCGGCGCACGCTGCAGCCCTTGTCTGCTGTCCTTGGGGAGGAAGGACGACGGGATGGGAAGTGGAGAGAACATTTCATCAGCGACTCAGTGCATGCGTGTTGCTGTGGGTCGCCCATCGCATGTGTGTGTTAATCTGATGACAAATAAAGATGTCTACTTCTACCCCCCCCCCCCCCCCCCCCCCTCAGCCAATGAGCACAGCCGGGCTTCTCAATATCGCATGGAGACTGATTAATGTGCGTCATCTTTTCCTGTTCTTCCACGTCTCTCTCCTCAGCATTATGTTGTATATGTATTACAATATAATATTAATATACATGTATATTATCATGTCATGTTCCTTTGTCTACGTTCACACAACAAGCTTTAGTGCTCAATTCAGATTCAGTGCTCGGATCTGATTTTCTTTTTCGCCGTTTAAATTATTTTTAATGTGGCCAATATCAGATTCCAGTGTGAACTGGTCACACTCCTGAACTGCGCAAATGCACACAATAAAGAAGATAAAGAACCTCCCACAAGAGATGTCACAGACATCCATAAGAACCAATAACCAGGTTTCATTTAAAAAACTACTCAAGAATGATATAGAATTCTTATTCAGTTACTCAAGTAATTATACTTATTGAAAACCCCTACAAAACCAAAGGGATCTGGTTAAAAGAGAAACCAAAGGATCTGGTTAAAAGTAGGGATGTCCGATATTGGCATTCAAATGTAATATAGGAAATTATCGGTATCTGTTTAAAAAAAAAAAAAATAAGAATGTTTTACATTTATTTACCCAGGCAAGCAAGTAAGAACACATTCTTATTTTATTTATTGTCAAAAGTATGCATAATGTTGTGTTAATTCCACGACAAGAGATATGTAATGTTAATTACCTGAAATGATTCAGTTTTTTTGGGTGAGAAACCCAGCATATATCGGTAACGGTTGATATCGGTATCGGAAATTAAGAGTTGGACAATATCGGTATATCGGATATCGGTAAAAAAGACAATATCGAACATCCCTAGTTAAAAGAGAAACCAAGTTATCTGGTTAATGCAATACATTTTCACTCATTTGTTTGCATTTCTGAGAAACTCCTTGCAAGTCGATGCACCAAAATTAAATACTGTGGCCTCCCTTTCATATTTCATTACATCAGCCATGACCCACAATCTCCACTATTAAAATGTCAGTAAAACTCAAGACAGCAGCAGTATTGAGCAGCACACGTTTCAGTTAGTAACCATATCCCTGTCTGTACATGGGTACCATACCAGTGGTGAATACTCTCTGTCTGAGTGCACCCTCTGCTGTACAAGCTCTGCTATTGCAAGTAGTGCAGATACAAAACTGCTTGCTCAATACTGTACGTTTTAATTTTGTTCACCAACAAATAAGTATCTATTTCACTTAAGAAAAAAAATATAAGAAAAAGAAATACATTTAAAATAATAAAAAATTTATTTATTTACATAAAGTGTGCGCAACAGTGTTTCTTGGAGGTAACAGATTTTCAACATAATCACAGGCTACGGTCCTTTGTTGTGGCATTGCATAAGTCAAGTCCATGTTTTTTGTGATAAATAGTTGATGGCGATCATAAATAGTGATTTTGACCATTATGTATGTAGGTCAAATGTCCATTTGGTCAAACGGCCACCTCCAATCTGTTCTCCGTTGTCGGAGCTGCTATTAGTTCCCCCGACATGAACTCCTCCTGAGAACGAAGCAGAAAAATAAATATGAAACAATTAGAACTCTGTAGATGCTCCTTAAGGTGTCAACATTAAAGGAACATGCCAACATTTTGGGAAATTAGCCGGTTAGCCTAGGCATTGTCCAAATAACACCTCTCCCGAAGGCTAACCGGCACTGTCCGCTTCCATTCATTGTGCTAAGCTAGGCTAACGTGCAGCCAGATAGCTTTCTACTGAACGCACAGAGAGGAAACTGGTATCTATCTTCTCGTCTCTCTCTGGAGAAGACGATAAGCTAATTTCCCCAAATGTTGGCGTGTTCCTTTAAGCATGTGAACTGACACAAACTGACAGCATTCCCACCACAACATCAAGACAGACCCGCCACAAATAGTTTTACAGAGATGATACGATCACACAGAAATGGCTGGACCCCTGGAAAGGTCCAGTGAATGGCGTCCTCCTCAAACCTGCTTAAAAAGGAACACCAACATTCTCCAAATAGATACCAATTTCCTCTCTGTGCGTTCAGTAGAAAGCTATCCGGCTGCAAACTAGCCTAGCTTAGCACAAATCAATGGAAGAGGATACGGACCACTAGCCTAGCTTAAAACACCAGGAGGGGTGTTTTTGGCCAACAGCTAGGCTAGTTGGTCCCTATCCGCTTCCATTCATTTGTGCTAAGCTAGGCTAGATTGCAGACAAATATCTTTCTACTGAACGCACAGAGAGGAAATTGGTATCCATCTTCTTGTCTCTCTCCGGAGAAGAGAGTAAGTGCATGTTGGCGTGTACCTTTAACTCATATGATATATTAAACATTGAATTATTATTCATTATTATTGCTGGCCTCCATGCCCCCCTCCCCCCACCTGGCTCTGTACATGGTACTCTTTCAGTCCTTTCTGCTGATCATGTGTTTAAAGCTCTGAATGGGCTGGCTCCATTGTACCCGGCTGAGCTCCTGCGCCACCACACCCCATCCAGAGCCCCAAGGTCTGCTGATCAACTGCTGCTGGAGGTGCCCAGGACCAGGCTCAAAACCAGGGGAGACAGAGCCTTCGCTGCCCCTCGGCTCTGGAACAGCCCCCCCCCCCCCCCCCCCCCCCCACATTAGATCTGCCCAGAGACTAGAGGCCTTTAAACCGCTGCTCAAAACGCACATTTTCTCCCTGGCCTTTGACCAGAGTTAGCCTGCCACCTGTCAACTACGTTTGCTATTACTCTGGACTTTTGTCTATCTATTTATCTCTATTTTTATTGCTCTTGTTTCTTAGTGTACTATACGTATTTACTGTAATCTTAGTGTATTTTATTTGTTACTGTACATGTTTTTTTATTGTGTTCTACCTGTAAAGCACTTTGGGTGGCTTTTAGTCATTGTAAACGTGCTGTATAAATAAAGCTGACTTGACTTGATAAATCTTCTTACCCTGCCCAGCATCCCACCAGCAAATAACCTAACAACCTGTTAGGAACACTAAACTTGTACTAGTAATATGTACCCTAAACCAGAAAATAAAAAAATAAAAAACAATAACAATTTAGCGTTAAACCTTTCAAAAAGGTCCATAATAAGTTGCTAATGAGACCAACCTTATCATAGATGACTCTGACAATCAGCGAACAGCTGGGGCATGTTGCTTCCTCTTCGCCACTCTCTAATTCCTCCTGTGAAAACAGCAATGCAGGATATATGAAGGATGTGTGTGGATTAAAAACACAACTCACTGCATGGTGAGAAGGGTGTTCAAGGCCCAACCAGTGGTCCACTCCACACGTCAGCAAACGGGTAGGCCTCAGCCGCCTCATCACCGAAAGCAGGCAATAAGCATGAAGAGATGTTTTCATCCTCTGCTTGATCGACTGAGCTCTTAGTTGGTACAAGGAGTAGACGACAGGTTCATTTTGAATTGTATTAACTGTATTGTGTTGCTGTGAATTAGTCAGAGATTTTATTTGCCATGTATGGACGAATGTTTGTTTACGTTGGTAATAGGGATGTCCGATATTATCGGCCGACCGATATTATCGGCCGATATCGGCAGTAAAATGTGATATCGGAAAATATCGGTATCGGTTTAAAAACAAAAAAAAACAATAACAATATTTGTTATATATATATCCAGTGAAATTATTAGTTACCTGAAATTATTCAGTTTTTTGGATGGGGAAACCCTGCATATATCGGTATCGGTTGATATCGGTTGATATCGGTATCGGAAATTAAGAGTTGGACAATATCGGAATATCGGTATCGGTAAAAAAGCCAATATCGAGCATCCCTAGTTGGTAATGTTTGTAAAACCAGGAGCATCTACAGATCAGACTCTTCAAGAACGTATCAACAATGATATGACATACCACGGATTGTGGGTTTAAAGAGAAGGTTTAGGACAGAAGTTTCTGTGACCCCCCCCACATGGGCCCTGGGGTGGGTTCAAGGGAGGGAGACCCTTATCAAAATCTGAAAAACTTTAATTGCACTTGTATTTCATTAACCAGATATTATACGAGTGAGACAGTGTACACAATGATTAAACGTGTTTTATTCAACATCACTTGATTGATTGCCATTCCAACAACAGGAGTGTACCGTTAGGTGGAGCTAGCCCCTTTCGTGACTTTCGGTTTGCAAGCCTGTGGCTTTTGTGACCGGAGTCACTTGCCCACCCGCCCCGATCACCCAGTAGCGAAACGACCAAGCGTCGTCAAGGGGCTCGCGGTGTGTCAAGAATACATCAGATCTGAATTTCAAAGATACCCAGCGTACAATATGGGTCTAACACCGCTTCACGATGGGGTCTGGAAGCTCGGAGTTGCTAATAAACAGTTTAAAACATTGTTACTCGACGAGTGGTATTTACAGACCGAACGTCCATCTCCGCCGTTGGTGTCACAGCGCATGCGCACCATGCCGCGTTCACGTTACTGGGAAGAAGCGGAAGAACCAGTTTCCGACTGGGAAAACCATTCACGTCAGCCTCCTAGTGGTAATTCCTACTAGGACATATGGGATTCTTTTATAGACCCCATATCTCCCACTTCGCGTCACGAATTGCGGAAGTATGGATGTGGGCGTTTCATCCATAGATATATATAGAGTCAAAGCGTGAAGGCTTCCTAGTTGTAGCAACGAGATGTCCTCTGGTTCTTCCGCTTCTTCCCAGTAACGTGAACGCGGCATGGTGCGCATGCGCTGTGACACCAACGGCGGAGATGGACGTTCGGTCTGTAAATACCACTCGTCGAGTAACAATGTTTTAAACTGTTTATTAGCAACGCCGAGCTTCCAGACCCCATCGTGAAGCGGTGTTAGACCCATATTGTACGCTGGGTATCTTTGAAATTCAGATCCGATGTATTCTTGACACACCGCGAGCCCCTTGACGACGCTTGGTCGTTTCGCTACTGGGTGATCGGGGCGGGTGGGCAAGTGACTCCGGTCACAAAAGCCACAGGCTTGCAAACCGAAAGTCACGAAAGGGGCTAAGGTGGAGCTTGATAGTTTAGTCTTGATTGATTGATAACTTTATTAACAGATTGCAGAATGGGTACAGTACAGATCAATGGATGCAGACCAGAGAAAGACTTTAGTCTTGTTTACATCAGGGTACCCCATTTTCAATTCATCATAACATATATTAAATAAGAACGATATTCCATTTGTTCCATCCAGTTTAATAAAGAAGAAAACAATATACAAATAAGTCTCGGACGACTGCAGGTGTATTTACAAGTAGCGTCTCAACTTCCTGTTCCGGTCGCTGCGCTACTGTGCAGGACCGTCTGTTATAGAGGCGCTGTCTAGATATTCTCTATCTCCCCCAGAGTCTTTAACATACTGTGTAAAGGCTGAGAAATAATAATAAACAAACACACAAAAATGTGGACAAATACCTGTATAACCCACACCCAGGCTATGTGAATATAAATCATGTGTCCATTATGTGACTAGCCCATGGAATAGTCCCTGTGCCAGGCAGGCACTCTGGTCGCCCTGGTGGATCGGCGTAAGTCCGCCCTAGGTGCAGGGGACGACACAGTGGGCCCCGGTGGGGGATCGGCTCCCAGGTCCAAAGGGGCCGGTGGTGACGCCTGAAGGACCGTGTGCGAAGCAGGCAGCGTCCCGCGCCGGGGTTGGTTCGCCAACGTGAGTACCGGTGGCGATGTGGGGGACACAAGGTCGCAGTTGGGGTCAGGCAGACGTGGTGTGACAACGAGTGCTGGTGGTACGGTGACACGGGTCGCCAGGTCGTCGTAAATTGATCGAGGAGGTGGAAGGTTGTTGCGAACAGGGCTGAACCTGCGCAGGAACCTCCTGTTCCGAAGTGTGACTCTGCCCGAGCCGTCGACCTTGACCACGTATTGGTCATGCTGGCGTACCTCCACAACACTGCCAGTCCTGTCCCATTTGTTGGGGTAGGGCCCTGTCTGGTTCTGTACACGGACCATGTCCCCTACCATGAGTGGCGGGAGGCGTTTTGTGTGCTCTGCCCAGGCATCCGCTGTGCGGATGTGGCGTTTGCGGAGAGCCTCCTCCCTTGCCGTCAGTGTCTCACGCCAGGTCTCGTGTGGTCTGTACTTCCCAGGTACAACCGGGATGAAGTCACGTATCGGGCGGCCGAAGACACACATTGCCGGAGATATTTTCGTGTCAGGGTCAGGTGTGTTACGATATTGCAGGATCGCTCTCTGCACAGCATCTGTGTCAAGCTCCCCCTTTGGGCCGGTGTTGTCCGTGATAAGGCGTTTCATTGTCTTTACCCCAATCTCAGCGCGGCAGTTGCTGTGGGGGAAGGCCACAGATGAGAGGCGGTGGTGTACGCCCCATCTGTATAGAAATGACCTGGTCTCGGTGGAGGTGAACTCTGGGCCCCCGTCTGATGTGAGCTCTTCTGGCGTCCCGTACGTCACGAAGGCCCGACGTAGGTGATTTATGAGGCCGGCGGCGCCCCCCGTCGCCTTCGAGATGATCGGCCAGTTTGAGTACCGGTCCACCGTCACGAGGTAGTGCACGCCCCTGTGCATGAAGAAGTCCGAACACACCGCCTGAAAAGGGTAAACAACTGGGATCGGCGGGGTTGGCGGCGCTCCAGGCTGTGAAGGTGCCATCCGGTGGCAGTGCTCGCAGTTCCTCCGAGTGGCGCTGATGTCAGCCGACATGCCTGGCCAGAACACAGAGGATTCTGCGCGGGCGGTCATCATCGATACGCCCTGGTGGGCAGCGTGTAGGGCGCTCAGCACTTCTCTGCGGAGAGAGAGTGGTATAATCACCCTGTCCTTGTACAAGACCACCCCATCAGTTGATGTGATGTTCTCACGGTACTGGTGGAAGTCACGGATCGTCGTCGGCATCTCGAATTTTGAGTCGGGGATGCCGTCCGTCGCCATTTCCTCCAGGGTGCGCATCTCACCATCGCTGCTGGTGGCCTCCCTGACACGATCCCATGTCACTGACCGCAATGATTCAAGGCCCGCAGCACACCATGCCAGGTCATCCTCCTCAGTGTCGTCGTCATTCCCTGGCTCGGTCTGGCGTAGGAAGGACAGTACATCAGTGTGCGTACTGGGTGGGAGGTGGGCGTTGTCATCTGGAAGGTCCATAAGTGATGGCCGTGTGGTGCCAACCGGCCTACGTGACATGGCGTCCGCCGCCTTGTTCCTCATGCCCGGGACATGCACGATGCGGAAACGATAACGCAAGGTCTTCTCCTTGAGGTTCCGTAGGCGTGGGTTTGGTATGTCATCGAGCGCCCTGTCTGCAAGGAGTCTCAGCAGCGGCTTATGGTCTACAGCTACAATCAAGTCCTCGCATCCCAACACAAAGTAGCGTGCCTTGTCCAATGCGTCCGCGACCGCAAGAGCCTCGCCCTCTATGGGCGCGTACCTGGACTCCGCCGCATGCGTGAATCTGCTGCCAACCAGGGTTATCTTCCACCCATCAGTGCAGCAGAAGGGTCTGACTGGCATACATCGGCAATGTTTCTGGAATAACCAGAATCCAATGCCCTCCTTTGACCAGTCCGTGGCGATACATGTTGGCCTGGTTTTGTCAAAAATGCGTACACCACGCTCAATTTCTTCGATGATCACATCCTTTGACTCACGGAATATGTCTTCCAACTCCGCGGACCACTCGAAGCGTTCTCCACTCTTCAGGAGCTTCCGGAATGGCTGCATACGCTTGGCCATACTGAAGGCGTAGGCCACCTGGTTGACCAGCCCGAACCACGACCTGATGTCTGTGACATTACGTGGTTGTGGGAAGTCGTGTATCGCCTCCAGGTAGCGACTGCACGGTCGCACATCAGTCATGGTGATTGTAAAGCCAGCGAAGTCCACCGTGGGTGCGCTAAAAATGAACTTCTCCGGGTTGAGGACTATTCCATTCCGGCCGCATATGTCCAGCCACTGGACCGCCTGGAAGTAGCTCTCCTCAATCGTATCTGACCATAGTAGCGTGTCGTCTATGCACTTAGTTTTGTTGCCTATGTCCGCGACAACCTCGTCATACCGTCGCGAGTAACCGTCCCCCGATGCCATGTACCCCTGCGGGGCCGACAGGTACCGGTAGCGGCCCCATGGGGTTATGAACGTCGTCTTGTGGCGATCGTCCTTGTGTAATGGGACGCTGTGGTAACCATTCCAGGCATCAAACACAGTCTTGAGTTTCCCGTTAGGCACACATCTCGCTTGGTGGAATGGAGATTGGGTGTGGTGGGTCTCGCGGAGTGCATACTTGTTCAGGGCCTGGAAGTCGACAGTGCGTCGCGGTTTGCCTGTCTTCTTCGCGCAGATCACCATGCGATGACACCACGTCACCGGTGTACCGATTGGTACTTCCTCCAACACGCCGAGGCGGACGTCCTGGTCGAGGCCTGCCTTTACCTCCTCTTGCCAGTGTAGGGCCACGGGGATGGGGGTGTGACAGGCAACCGGTATCGCATCCTCATTAAGCATGAGGCGGAGTGGTGGGCCGGTCATTTTCGGTAATGTCTGGTGGGGGCATGTGTTAAATGTGCTCTGAGCGTACAGTTCTAACAAGTGTCTCCGTAACGCCTTCCTGTTAGCCTCGATCGCCAACATGGGGAGTGTGGTTGGCCTGGTCGGCGGCTCCGCACGCCGCGGGCAGTCACATACTTCTGATGTCGCCAGATTCACCTCCCCGAGTGTTGGGAACTGGGCGGAGATCATTCCCAGGTCCACGCAGGCTGCGCGGGAGAGAAATATGCGGTCTGAGGTGTCCGTCACATACGCGATTTGGCGTGTCTCCAACCTTCGAGCGTCACCACTGTTGCCGGCGAATCTGACTACCGCAGCTCCGAGGATCCGAATTCCCTTATTGTTCGCAGCTTTCATGGTCATGGATACGGGGATGAGGTCCTCTGTGCTTAGGCCCATTTGTTGAGCGACTTTAATGCCGATCAGGCAGCTTTGGCATCCCGTATCGGCCATAGCAGGCAGGGATACTGCACAGGTGCGTTTTAGGAGGTCAAAACCCAGAGCCTTGTAATCCTCGTGCTCGGTGGTGAGAGTGAGGTTGACGTATGGCTGCGGGCTGGACGCACGCTTCATCCACTTGTCGCACATATCATCGTACAGGTGGTGAGCGAGGGGAAGCGTGCGTAACTCGCCATCTGTGCTGATTGTGCATAGCTCAACGAATGCTGCTGTCTGCTCGTCACACGTCCAGTCTGTCTCTCCGGGTGGGGGCCTAGTCGATCGGCCACCCAGGCAGGCCCTCTCGAGGTGATTCTGGCGGCCACACTTCCGACACTTTTTACCGTATGCTGGGCACTCGGCACGTCTGGCGTGCCACTGGGGTGTTTTGCCGTGGCCCACCTCGCCGCAGTGGATGCATACCCCTTCGGGCTTGGCCTTTGGTTTCTCTAGCCTGGCTCCTCCTCTGGCGCGGGTGTCCTGTTGTCTCACCCGCCTGTACGAATTGCTGACCGTGTCCGCGCTCTGAGGGTCAAGCAGGCGCGATGCAGAGCGCTTTCCAGACTCCTTAGCCTCGATATACTCGATCATGTCCTTTAGTGGCATGTTCTGGTTCTTCTCACCGAGCAGGTCGAGCTGTATTTCCGAATCTGCAATGCCACGGGCAATCACGTCACGTAGGATCTCTTCCGTGAAGTTGTTGACTTGGTCGCACCCTGTCCTAGTGCATTTCATCTGGTACTTGCACGTGTCCGCCTGCCCCTTGATGCGGGCGTGGAACGACCGGATGGGCTCTTCATAACCCTGCCGCATGTTAGACAGGGCTGCCCGAGCTACCATGGTGTTCTCTGCGCGAACGGCGAGTGCCTTCATGGCAGCGAGGACGTCCTCCTCGTCGTTGCCCGCTAGGCTCCTGCCTGCCGCGCGTGTGAGGTCCTTCCTCAGATCCTCCTCGCAGCACTCCAGTAGCTGTGAAACTATGTCGGGCCCGACCAGCTTGGTGCCTGTTTTATACTCACCCCAGCGGGTTACAAAGTATGACCAGGCCTCGCCCGTTCCGGCCAGTGCTATGGAGGGACGCTTTAGCTTCTCCATTTTAGCATTTGCGCCCGGCGCCCAGGGGGCTGCGCCTGCGACATGTATAGTGGCGTGTACACTTAACATGGCCGCCACCACGGCCGCCGCTACATGCTCAGCTACATAGTCACAATCCTCAATAGGGCACTCTGCATTTATAAGCACCATTGTCAGTTATTTGGATGAATAATTAATAGCTTGCTTCCAATGTATAAAAATTACTTCAGACTACAGCTGTAGCTCCAAAAAAATAATCCCTTTTGGCATCTTCCGTTGGAACTAATAATAAAAGTCCACTATAATCCCATGAAAGCAAAAAAAAATCCATACCAATTGTCGACGTTAACAGTGTCCTGGTCCTTTAAGTCGACAAGGTGCCGTGTTGTTTGCCGACGGCTCCGTCGACTATCCGACTTTCTCCGGTCTGTTTGCGCACCTCGTCGTCCTCCTCTGATCCACAGTCCACTGATCATATCCGTTGGACTACATCCAGATATTTGTATATAAATAAGAACGATATTCCATTTGTTCCATCCAGTTTAATAAAGAAGAAAACAATATACAAATAAGTCTCGGACGACTGCAGGTGTATTTACAAGTAGCGTCTCAACTTCCTGTTCCGGTCGCTGCGCTACTGTGCAGGACCGTCTGTTATAGAGGCGCTGTCTAGATATTCTCTACATACAGATAGACAGTACTGCTACATCTATACATTTATGACATACCAGATTTGCAAATACAGTACTGCTTGTGATACAAAAAGTCAACAACGATGATAGTGATGAAAGCTAATTAACGTTACGCCGTGTATTTCACCTAACACTGCTATGTCAACACTAACAGGCATACATGAGAGCTAACTGCTAAAACAGTATCGATCATATCAAAGCTGGTGAGTATCTAGCCCCTTTCGTGACTGCGGTTTGCAAGCCTGGGGCTTTTGTGATCAGCCCCAGGCTTGCAAACCGCAGTCACGAAAGGGACTAGTGAGTATCCAGCCATCAGTCGCCAATGTGGCAACAACACACCCCACGTTAATACTCACTTTAGTTATGGCGAATCTGTCGCCACAGGGGCAAGGGAAATAATACGTCTCGGTATCCTCATCAAACTCAAAGTCCTCGATCTCCACTTCGTCGTGAAACACCGACATTATGGCTAAAAACAGACCCAGGAAAGATGAGAAGTGAAATTCTCACGTTTAGAAAATTCCACCACGACCAGACTCGGAAGTATGACGCAATCTGTCGCAGCCCTATGACGCGGACAGAATCCCTGCCACTAGAGGGGGATACATCAGTCTGTGGCTGCCAACCTTTGGGAAACAGCTGTTGTGGTGACAACATTGTGTCATTTGTTGAAAGAGATGCTGAAATATTTTCGTTCTGCTTTACATTAGATAATAATTTAGTTTTGACATGTTTGATCAGATTCTGTTGACTTGCTTGGACAGGCTATTCATAATGTGCTCAGTCAGTGGTCTTTAGTTGGAAAATCGTTGAGCAGGTTTCAAGTTTCAAGTTCAAGTTTCTTTAATAGTTGTCATACAGAAGTACAGAATACTTTCATACAAAATGCTTCTTACTGTTGCGCTCCAGAGACTGTGCTAGACAAGATAGTATCAAATAACATAGTATAGCATGTAATTTAGAAGAAGAAAATGAGGTAACAGACAGTGTTCGGTATAGACATATGTACAATGTTCTGAGTTACCATATAATATACAATACTATGCAGTGTACTAATGTACAGTACTATATAGTGCAAAGCAGAAATGGGATGAGGTACAATTTAGGTACAATTTACAGTAAGGTGTACGAGTTGTAGTGCAATCCTTCATCAATAAATATAAAGTGTGGGGAGTGGGTGCTACAGTGTGTTTGTTTAAAGTGGGTGTGTGCTATAAAGTGTGTGGAGTGGGTGCTACAGTGTGTTTGTTTAAAGTGAGTGTGTGCGTGTGGATGTGTGTGCTATGTGCGTTTGGTGGTTGTTGTTGTGTAGTGTTCATTGTTCGTTTAGCAGCCTGATGGCCTGGGGATAGAAGCTTCTTCTGAGTCTTTCTGTGCTCGCCTTGAGACTCCGGTATCGCTTGGTGACATTGTCAAAATCATTACCTCCAGTTGGCTAGACTGAATAAACTGGATTAACCCAAATTACTTTTCATGGCCATAATGTTTAGTCACAAATTCTACAAATATAGTAATTTAGCAAAGTCTAAATGAACTAATCTAGTTTGACAGATGACAGTCTCTTAGGTTACGTTCACAAGCTTTAGTGCTCAATTCTGATTTATTGCTCAGATCTGATCTTTTTTGTTTGACTGTTCACATAGTTTAAAAAATGTGGCCAATATTAGATTCCAGTATGAACTGGTCACGCTCCTGAACTGACCCGAATGCGCAAAAGAAATAACAATAAAGAAGATAGACGTAAATATGTGACAAGTGTAAATCTAGAGTGACGTGAAAGTCGCATGACTGTTCAGACTGAGGTTGGATTGCAAAGAAATCTGACCACATATGTGGCCCAAATCAGAATCGAAAAGATCAGATTCCATGTGATTTGAGCTTTTTGTGTTGTTTATTTGATCAGGGACAGTGCATATCAATCAACAGTTATACATTTATAAATGAATAAAAAATGAAAAACTGTAAATATGCCAACATTAGCAGGGTTGCTAGTTTTCAGCTGTAGTCCCTGGGCTAGATGTTAAAGACAGAAAAGAAACAGAAAAATAGAAAGACATTAAAACTAATATAAAAAACTATTTACAACATATTCTGTACATTCAATCACTAGGCATTCATGCATCCCACAGGGGAAATGGACGTATATTGGGAGTGTAACTGGTGACACTAATCATGCATCCCTTTTTAGGCTGTACAGAGGGGTTTAAATGGTGTGATGAGGACACTGGAGGTGATCTTTAATAGCACTCAAACCTGCTGGCACATTGTGGCTGTGTTTGCTACTGGACAAGATGATCTGTGAGTCCCCTCATACCAAGCCATCATGTTCAAACCTGGTCCGACTAGTTAGCCACAAACCAATGCAAAGTCAATATTCCAATTGATTGAATTGATTGATTGAAAACTTTATTAACAGATTGCAGAATGGGTACAGTACAGTACAGCTCAATACATACAATTGTTAAGGGGATGCAGAGCAGAGAAAGACTTTCGTCTTGTTTACATCAGGGTCCCCCATTTTCAATTCATCGTAACATATATGACATACATGACATACAGATAGACAGTACTGCTACATCTATACATTTATGACATACCAGATTTGCAAATACAGTACTGTTTGTGATACCAAAAGAGTCCAGGAAAAAAAAGTATATACATTTGACGTAGAAACTGTACATTGGATTGGGTAGGTGGGGGTGGGGGGGCTGTACATTGGAGGTGGTTGGGTTGGGGGGGAGGGGGGGGGGGGTTGGGTATGAGGGGTGGGTGGGGGACACTGTACAACTGTACAAACAAAACTGTACATTGGAATATTGACAAGACCATACTTGGTAATTTACTGTACATTGGAGGGGGTTGTTAGGACATTTACAGGGGCCAGTTTCGAATTGCAGTCTCCCGTAGGTGTTTTTTGAGAGTGTTTTTGAAAGTGGGTAGTGATTCACATTCCTTTACAGCTTTTGGTAGGGCGTTCCAACATTGATGTGGCATAATTGCGAAACCTGTTTAGTCCCTTGTTTGAGCCGAATCTGGGTTTAACATGATTTGTGGAGCTCCCTCTGGTGTTGTGATCGTGGTATTCACTGACCTTTGGGAAGTATTTTGACATGTACATGGGTACCTTGGTCGTGTAGTGTATCTTGTAGACCAGGCCCATTGCAAGTTGATGTACTCTGTCGTCTACTCTAAGCCATATAGGTTGTCAAAGTGGGCAGGGGTGAGGTGGGTTCTAGGAGTAAGGTCAAGCAGTAGTCTGACCAGTTTGTTTTGAGATGTTTGTAATTTTGTTTTTAGCGCCTTTGAGGTGCTTTGGTACCATGAGGTGCAAGCATAGTCGTAGTACCCTTGAATGAGTGCTCCTGCCAGAGTCTTCAGGGTATTCTTGTTTACCAGTGAGGAGATCCGGTACAAGAATCGAGTTCGTTGGTTGACTTTTTTTATTACATTGGATGCCATTTTGTCACAGGAAAGATTTGCCTCTAGGATGGAACCCAGGTAGGTAATATCTTCTTTCCTTGTGACAATATTGTCACCCACTGTAACTGAGAAGCCGTCGGTCTTGCTGAGTTTGTTATTTGAACCGAAGAGAATGGACTCTGTTTTGCCCATGTGTAATGATAGTTTGTTATCACCGAGCCATATGCAGATTTTGCCTAGTTCTGAGCTGAGGGTTTTTTCAACCTGTAACTTGTTCTTGTCAGAGACCAGCAGGGCTGAGTCGTCCGCAAACAGGAACAAGTTGCAGTCACAAGCTGACGACATGTCATTTGCATAAATTAGGAACAGTAGCGGACATAGTATGCTTCCTTGTGGAACACCACAGCTCACTGTGAGGGGGGGGAATAGGGTACCGTTTACCTCCACCATCTGCTCTCTCCCCTCCAGGTAGGATTGCATCCAGCTCACTGATAGACTATCAAAACCAATTGCTTTTAGCTTGTCAATCAGAATGGTGTGATTGACAGTGTCGAAGGCCTTTTGTAGGTCCAGCATGACCATGCCGCAGTATTTGCCCGCGTCCACCTCTTGTTTGATGTGGTCGTTTAAATAGAGAAGGCATGTGTCAGTGGAGTGGGATGTTCTGAAGCCAGATTGGAATTCGTAGATTAGATTTTTTTCCGCGAGGTATTTTTCGACCTGTTCGTATACAATCCAATCCAATTTCAATCTGGCTTCAGAACATCCCACTCCACTGACACATGCCTTCTCTATTTGAACGACCACATCAAACAAGAGGTGGACGCGGGCAAATATTGTGCAAATTACATGTCGTCAGCTTGTGACTGCAACTTGTTCCTGTTTGCGGACGACTCAGCCCTGCTGGTCTCTGACAAGAACAAGTTACAGGTTGAAAAAACCCTCAGCTCAGAACTTGGCAGAATCTGCACCTGGCTCGCTGATAACAAACTATCATTACACATGGGTAAAACAGAGTCCATTCTCTTCGGATCAAATAACAAATTCAGGGCTTCTCAGTTACAGTGGGTGACAATATTGTCACAAGGAAATATGAAATTACATACCTGGGTTCTATCCTAGAGGCAAATCTTTCCTGTGACAAAATGGCATCCAATGTAATAAAAAAGTCAACCAACAAACTCGATTCTCGTACCGGATCTCCTCTCTGGTAAACAAGAATACCCTGAAGACTCTGGCAGGAGCACTCATTCAAGGGTACTACGACTACATAAGCAGGGGTGGGGCCACACACTCATCTCCTTCCCAACAAATTTCACCACAATGAAAGATCAAGGGCCGCAGCGGCGTCCTGATGCTGAGCATCACCATAATTCATAGAACTTGGTTATATACATAACCTTACGTTCTATTTCATTATGGCTTACGCTCAGCATCAGTTGCATAACAGGAGCTGAGCGGGGGCCATAGCTCGACAAATGTACCCCGCTGAGGCCCCCCACAACCATCAGACCGGGGAGGACCGAGCCCCCCGACCCTCCTTAATGGAGGATACCCTCCCTATTGGAGGCTTACGGGAGGGAGACGGATCCGACCGTGCGAAGAGGAACTCAAGAAACTCAACGCACAGGATGAGCAGATCGTGGCTTGACCCCACGACTACGCACACGCACAACCCGCATGCCACCAGGGAACGAACGGAAGGAACAACCCTCGTTACTGCCCCCAAAATCACGGGGTCACGAGCAAACTCAACCCTGTGGCAAGGCCGTAGCAGCGGAGCGCGAAGGAAGACCCGGGCGAGATCGGGCGTGTTCAGGTTGGTATGGCCGTAAGCCATTACAATAGCGCAGAGTACAACATGTACCCAACAAAGGGTCTCCATAACGCCTAACCCTGTGACACCCGGGCCGACCCGGCATTTTTTCCCCCGAAAAAAGCACAAGTCCCTCAGGGTACCAGAACAGCAGATCTGCGTCCCCGGTGGACAACAGGTTAACTGACCTGGACCAGCGCGACCAGAACCAGTCCCGTGCCCTAACCACGCCGACATGCCCACTCCAGGAGAGGGGGTAGGTATGCGTGTCGATCTAAAACATGAAAAGAGGGCGCCACCCAGACGGTCCCATTTGTACCGCGCTCAGTGGCCCACCCCAAGGGCGTGAGACCCCTCTACCTATGTTCTGATCTATTCCGTTAACATCCCCCAGATATGAACGAGAATTCGTCGAGACAACCTAGTAAACTGGCGCTCGGAAGAGACAAAACTCCATCCCAGTTGCCCTCAAAAAACGCTGTTTTAATAACAAGCAACCAAGGCGCACCAGCCTCATGCGTGATTCCCATCAGAAATACCCAGAGCCAGCACTTATGTGAGGATTGGCCCATTCCCCGCCACACGCTTCGTCAAGGTACTGTGTTGATTGGTCCATTCCCCGCCACACGCTTCAGGAGCGATTACCAATTTCCATCACGCACCTGTTGTAGTTTGTAATTAGCGCTCCAGAGGCTTCATATACTCGGGCCTTCTATCAATCGTGGTCTGGTCGTTTTGAATTACTACTGCTACTGCCTGTCTCCCCCCCGTTGTTTGTGCCTCGTCTACTTTTCTCCAGGACATCTTTGGAAGTCTCCGCTGGTGTATATCTGATCATCCGTTTGGAGCTGTGCCTCGTTGCCCGCTTTAGATAGATAGATAGATAGATAGATAGATAGATAGATAGATAGATAGATAGATAGATAGATAGATAGATAGATAGATAGATAGATAGATAGATAGATAGATAGATAGATAGATAGATAGATAGATAGATAGATAGATAGATAGATAGATAGATACTTTATTAATCCCCTTGGGGAAATTCAGGGTATCTCGCAGCTCACAACAGTATACAGACATTGACCGTTCCCATACAGTTATTACACGTTATGTCTGCATCATGAATTAAAAATAAGTACATGATAAAATTCAATTAAGTCATACCCATCAATATTAATAATAGCGTGATTAGATAAAAGCAGGTGTATAAAAACAGTGTATAAAAACATGTGTAAAAAACAGGTGTAAAAAAACAGGTGTAAAAACAGGTGTAAAAAACAGGTGTAAAAACAGGTGTAAAAACAGGTGTGTGGGTCAGAGGTCAGGTCCCCCGCACTATAATACGCTGTTGTACAGTCTGATGGCTGTGGGGACAAAGGACCTCCTGTGCCGCTCAGTCCGTGAGTGCAGGGAGATGAGCCGTCCGCTGCGACTGCTGCTCTGCCCCACCAGGGTGTGGTGGAGAGGGTGGTTGGTATTGCCCATGATGGCCAGCAGCTTGCTTTGCGTGCGGCTCTCCACCACGGTCCCCAGTGGGTCCAGTCTCCTCCCCACCACTGAGCCAGCCTTCTTGACCAGCTTATCCAGCCGTCTGGTATCCCTGGCCGTGGTATTACCACCCCAGCAGACAGCGGCGTAGAGGAGCACACTTGACACCACTGCCTGATAAAACATGAACAACATTTCCCCACACACATTAAAAGACCTGAGCCTCCTAAGGAAGAACAGCCTGCTCTGTCCTTTCTTGTAGAGCGCTTCCGCGTTAGCAGCCCAGGCCAGCTTATCGTCTAGGTGCACGCCTAAATATTTGTATGTCTGCACCGTCTCAATGTTGTTTCCCCGTATGCTGACTGGTTGCAGAGGTGGTTTCGACCTGCGGAAATCCAGTACCATCTCCTTGGTCTTTTTTGCGTTCAGGAGAAGGCCGTTCCGTTCGCTCCAGTCGCTGAAGGCTCCCACCTGGTCCCTGTACTCTCCCTCCTGTCCCTTCCTCACACACGCCACAATCGCTGTGTCGTCCGAGTATTTTTGGACGTGGCAAGACTCAGAGTTGTAGTTGAAGTCTGTCGTGTAGAGGGTGAACAGGAACGGGGCGAGAACAGTCCCCTGTGGAGCCCCAGTGCTGCTGACCACTGTCTCCGAGACACAGTTGCCCATTCTGACAAACTGTGGTCGGTCTGTCAGGTAATCTGTGATCCAGGAAGTGAAGGAGGGATCCACCCCCATCTTCCTGAGCTTGTCTTTAAGTATGGGAGGTTGAATAGTATTAAAAGCGCTCGAAAAATCAAAAAACATAATCCTCACATAACTCCCCGGCTCATCCAGGTAGGAGTAGGCCCGGTGGAGCATGTAGAGGACCGCGTCGTCCACCCCGATGCTCTCCCGATACCCAAACTGCAGGGGGTCAAGGGCGTGTTCAGTCTGTGGCCTCAGATGGTGTAGAAGCAGCCTCTCCAGTGTCTTCATGATGTGTGATGTGAGGGCCACCGGTCTGTAGTCGTTGAGCTCGGCCGGGCACCCAGCTTTGGGTACCGGCACAAGACATGATGTTTTCCACAGGACCGGCACCCTCATGTCCCGCAGGCTCATATTGAAGAGCTTCTGGAGCGGCTCAGCCAGTTGGTCTGCACAGAGCTTCAGCAGCCTCGAACACACGCCATCCGGGCCAGCCGCCTTTCCTGGACGCAGTTTCCTAAGTTCCGCCCTCACCTCATCTACTGTAAGGGACAAGGGGGGGGGGGGCTGGGTGACACAGGGGGGGGGGGGGGGGCAGGTGACAGGGGGGGGGGGGACTAGGTCACTGGGGGGGGGGCTAGGTGACAGGGGGTGGGGCCAGGGAGCGGAACTGTAGAGTTGTGGTTGCAGCAGTGAGGAGGAGATGGTGCAGGGGGAGGAGCTGCAGCTGGAGAGGTGGGAGGGGGTGTTGGTGTGGCCTGGTCAACAGGGGCAGAGCGAGCCCTGGCTGCCGTGTCAAACCGGTTGTAGAATTGGTTAAACTCGTTGGCCTTGTCCACATCACCCTCTGCCTGGCAGTTTACCTGCTTATAGCCGGTGATGGTTTTCATTCCCCTCCACACCTCTCTGGTGTTGTTGTGCTGCAGCTTCCTCTCCACCTTCCTCTTATAGTCCTCCTTGGCCTGCTTCAGACTCCTCTTTAATTCCCGTTGCACCTGCTTGCGCCTCTCTATGTCATCCTTCCTGAATGCCGCCTTTTTCTCATTAACAAGCCTCTTAAGGTCAGCGGTGATCCAGGGCTTGTTGTTTGAAAAACATCGAGTTCGTTGGTTGACTTTTTTTATTACATTGGATGCCATTTTGTCACAGGAAAGATTTGCCTCTAGGATGGAACCCAGGTAGGTAATATCTTCTTTCCTTGTGACAATATTGTCACCCACTGTAACTGAGAAGCCGTCGGTCTTGCTGAGTTGTGAGTTCACCCACGTTACAAACGTTACATGAACACACATGTTCTCGTCACAACTAACCAGATCATTTTTACACATGTAAACAACAACGCCGATTTCTATGGAGAGAGAAGCTATACCAGTGACAAGACAATTCACACACAACACGCGTCGTATCCTCAATGTATTGCAGCAACACATGTTTTGGAAAACATCATTATTACAAAACATTTAGAAGGGAAGGAAAGAATTAGTGTTTAAAGTCCGGTCGGGACTCCTACCCTGAGCGCAGGCCGAGAGAACTGCAATCTGGTTAACGGGACACCGAAGTCGAACACGGCATCTCCCGTGTTGGCGACGAGGGTAGCGTCGCTGCGCCACCCAGCCGCTACGTTTCTCCATGTTGACGCAGTCCTCGCTGGCAGGGCTCCCGGTGTAGGTTCGACTAACATCCTCTGTCAAAGATGACATCGTCAGAGTGTTTAAGGCATGTTATAGTCATAGCAACGTTCAACAGTGTAGCATTAAGCTAACAGCCGCTCTCGACTGATAGCAACAAGCTAACGTTTCCTAGCCTAGTGACACAACGGGCTAGCGCCGCAGCTAACAGCTGACTGGCTAACAGGTAGGCCACAACTAGCACGCAAGCTAAGCAGCTATCACCTGAACTGTACACAACGACATAACAAGCCACACTTCAGACAGGCCGCCGTCTGAAACCCTCCTCATCTTTAAGAGAGAAGAGAAAAAGAAATGTCAAACACAGTTTTCAACAGTGATTTTACCAGCCGGCACAAATCTCATCTGGGCTGCAGCCGACTTGAACATGGATCTTCCGATAACGAAAATCCATGCCCACATTTCCTCGTTTAGGGTGTACTTCCACTCAAGTGAAAGATGGGGCCTGCACGGGGCAGAGAAGCATCCACTTGTTCAGAGAATCCCGGGTTTTAACCAGGCCTCTGTCGCGGCCCACTAGTTGACCATCATGGGCTTCAGACCAAGATCCTCCGTCCGCCGCCTAAGAAGCCGAGCAGAGGACCCCAATCTGGGGCCGGCGTTCGTAAAATTGTCAGCTAACCCCCACAGCATCAACAGACAACCAGAGGTCGCAAGCAAAACAGTACTTACCCCACCCTGGAAGCCACCGCTTCCTCACAACAGTCGGTGCTTCCCACAGTCCAGCTGCATGGCCGGAGGGCCAAACCCATCCAGCCGCAGCAAAGGAGGACTGCAGTTGGGGAGCATGTCAGCGGCACGAGCCCCTAATACGAAAAGCCGGTGGAGGTCACACAGAATGATCATCATCTTCCAGACACTCCAGTGACGAAGACAATATCGCCGTATTTTCTCGAAATAGTGAGAGAGAAACTAAAGATATAATGTCAACGTATCTCCTTGTTCTTCTGTTTTCCTTTCCTCAGACTAAATATTTTCTCCACGTCAAGTGGGTATATAACAGGCACTTCCTTGTGGATGAAATTTGAGAAGGAGATGAGTGTGTGGCCCCACCCCTGCTTATGTAGGCAGCAGATGGGGGTGTGGTCAGACGGATGTTGGTATGTAAAGGTACATTTTGAAATTTATTCAGTGTATATCCACTGAAGCGAGATATATGCAACTGATGCTGAGCGTAAGCCATAATGAAATAGAACGTCAAAAGCACATTCAACGTGACAAATCACTACACATGCGCAGTGTCGTGCGGAATTATAAAGTACCCCCTGATAAGGCAAACATTTTTAAATGTATATCACTATGAAACTTTCCCAGTTTGTTATGTACATAACAACTAAGAAAAAATGTATTGCAATTTCTGAGGGCGTTACCTAATTAAATATGGACTAATTTGCATATATCGCCAGGATAGACATCCAACATTGGATGATGCCAGATTCAACATTTTTGTTTCATTATGTTGACACATAACACACAATGAACTTTTTACAGAAGGGATTGTGGATATGTCTTTTTATCATCCCATAAATCAGGATATGCTGTCTACACTCTACAGTCATGAAAAAAATCTATTTTCGCCAGGTCTTTTTGTATAAATGTGCTATAAATCAGGCTATGAATGCTATATGAACAAACCCCTTTGTAAAAAGTTGCAGGGTAGGGGCGGCTAGGTGGCGCAGTGGGCAAGGCGCTCGCCACCAACGCAGGATATGCTGGGTTCGAGCCCAGCTCTCGGCGTTGCTACCAGCTTGGCTGGTCGTTCATACTAATACAATTGGCAGTGTTAGGGGTGGGAAAGCTGATGGGTGGGGATCGGACGTTGTGGACAGCGACTCCTACAGGTCGGTTGGTGCGCCTGCGCAGTAGAATCAGGAAGCAACGAGGGCGGTGTGTCCCTCCCACGCAGACAGCGGCAATAGGTAACACTGCCCCTTGTATGTCAATTTGATGAATCGTTAGGAGTTGAAAACCTTATGTGACATGATCTTGACAAGATGACATTGATTTAAAGATCAATGTTCATTATTTTCAATAGATTTCTCTATTAGGCAGTTAGACATTTTTCTTCTCTATAGCATAGTGTAACTAAGATGTGACTATCACACAATATGCTTTTAAAAGTGCTTAATGTGTTGTAACTGGGAGTGTGTGTGAATAGGCTACTTTATGGGTAATGTATCTGTGCTAAACTGCTGCACCTCTATGCAAGTCTGCAGGATGTTCTCCCTTGTGTGTGTGTATCTATGGAGAAACCATGACACTCCCCTGACTAAAAGTATACTGGAGTTCTATGGAGAAACCATGACACTCCCCTGACTAAAAGTATAATGGAGCTCTATGGAGAAACCACAACACTCCCCTGATTAAAAGTATAATGGAGCTCTATGGAGAAACTACGACACTCCCCTGACTAAAAGTATAATGGAGCACTATGGAGAAACCATGGCACACCCCTGACAAAGTATAATGGAGCTCTATGGAGAAACCATGGCACTCCCCTGACTAAAAGTATAATGGAGCTCTATGGAGAAACCATGGCACTCCCCTGACTAAAAGTAGTTTCAAACAAAAACATCTGGATGTCATTTAGCCAAATCAGCACGGCTGTCGGTGTGAGTCACCGTTTACATAGCTAGCTTTGGCATGGATTGATTGTTTATATATTGTAGTCTGCCCCTACATACCTGTTTATTGTACTGTAGCTATTAAATAACATTGCTTTAAAAAAATATTTGTTGTTTGTTTTGTTTGTTCATTGATTTGAAGTATTGCTACAAAATTGCTACAAACTAACCTAATCAATGAACTTCGATGGGAAAAAAGGACCATCAGTTTATAGGACATGGGCCTATAATGAAATCTGATCCCAGACTCAAGAGTCTTCTTGGCTGAGATGGCACAGTGTCACCTTACCCAAAGCACACAGGATCACTGTAACTGTATTTCTGCTTCAGGCGTCAACGAAATTAACCTCTAACTTGAAAGTGGTCGGCTTCAATTTAAACGACACCCTGCCTTGAGTTGTTATTCTCATGTCCGGGTTAACAGCACGCAACCTTCCCTGTTAGTTACGGTCGTAAAAACCACTGTTGCCACTGTTCACAAAGAGGGTGTTGAGCGTGGGCTGTCTTTCGCCTGAAACATCCCTGTAAACAGGGCTGTTTTTCTGCTAAGGGCCATTGGAGCTTTGGCATCAATTCTATGGAAATTTGTATAAATTTTTTGGCGGGAATCAGCTCATTTGAATACGTTCAGTAAAAGAACTCTTGCACTGAAGAACCAAATAGGCTGGGCGGCTGGGTAGCGCAGTGGAGAATGCACTCGCCTACCACCGCAGAGACTCTGGGATCGAATCCAGCAGTCAGCGGTACCTCCGGCTTGGTCAGTCGTCCCTACTAACACAATTGGCAGTGTTAGCGGGTGGGAAGCCGGCGGGTTATGTGTCCTGGTCGTTGTAAACTGTGGTTCCTACTGGTCGGTCGGGGCGCCTGTTCAGCAGGGAGGGGATCGGGGGGAAATAGCGTGAACCTCTGCACGCGTTACATTCCCCCAGTGAGAGTCCTCGCTGTCAGGTGAAAAGAAGCGGCTGGCTGACTCCACATGTATCGGAGGATTTTAACCGTAAAATTGTAATTTTAACCTGTACTGGATACAGTATTTTATGTTTGTCTGATATTTGCTGAGCTTACTGTGTTATGCACACTGTAGTAGCATGAAAACTGGGACATGTTTTGTTGTGATTCTCCATGTTGAAATGTTGACTGATTTGGTTATATGGAGAGAAAATCTATATTTTTGTCAGTCTGCATCATTGATTTGGGTATATGGAGAGAATTTCTTTTTCATCAGTCTACATCATTGATTTGGGTATATGTAGATAAATAAATTATATTTTCATCAGTCTACACTACAGCATTGGTCTTGTGTAGTGTTAGGTGAATTTATTGTATATTTGCACATTCTCTGTGTACTTCACTTACAGTACTCTAATCACTGAGAAGTAGAATTGCTAAATGTGTTTTAGGTTAAGCACAGCAGTGTGTAACTGGTTCAAACAGAATTAAGTCACGTGTGTTTCATATGGTAACAAAATGTAGTTTTTATAAATTAGTGTATAGTTTGTGTTTAATTTAGCAAAGGATCTGAGGTGTTCTGATAATTGTGTGTGTGGTTGTGCTAATTGTGTGTAGTGTTTCGAAACACCGGGCCCTGTTTTCAAAATCGTGCTTAAGCAATCGAAAAAATTGAGGAACATACTACCAGCCAAAGGAGGAAGCAGAAAATGATGGACGAGTATGTAGTTGAGTCATCTTGTGGCACAAGCTCAGACCTCATGGAGATCAGCTGAGACAGAGACTGTTCTATCCAGTCCTCGACAGAATGCTGCAAGAGCTTGAGAGCAGGTTCTCATGAGTTGGAGAACAACTTATGAGAGGCATACAGGCATGTTATCCAGCCTCAGACCAGTTTCTCTCAGTGGAATTGCTGCAACCCCTCGCCACACATTACAATATCCAACTACTGCCAGAGGAGATCACAGTTGCAAAGTGTTTCCTGGCCAGGACAAACAGAGATGCAGTCCCTACTATCCAAAGTGTCTTTTCCCTCCTGGATGATAATAATAATAATAATAATAATAATGCATTTGATTTATAATGCGCCTTTCAAGACACTAAAAAAAAAGTCCACAAATCGGTGAATGAAAAAATTATATAGGATCAAATGAAAACTACTACTTGCTAAAAATCGATGTTTAAAAGTACTAAAAACCAAAGAAAAATACCAAACACTAACAAACATTCAGCACAGACAATGGGGATGCTGCCATAAAAAAATAAAAATAAAAAATGTAAAAAAATCTTTTTTTAGATCCGGGGCTAGGAGAAAAACATCCGGGGCTAAAGCTCCGGAAGCCCAGGGCTAACGACGGCACTGTACACCACTAAGGTACCCATGTACATGTCGAAATACTTCCCAAAGGTCAGTGAATACCACGCCCACAACACCAGAGGGAGCTCCACAAATCATGTTCAACCCAGATTCGGCTCAAACAAGGGACTAAACACGTTTCGCAATTATGCCACAGCAATGTGGAATGCCCTACCCACAGCCGTAAAGGAATGTGAATCACTACCCATCTTCAAAACCATCCTCAAAGAGCACTTACGGGAGACTGCAATTAGAAATTGGCCACTGTAAATGTCCAAACCCCCCCACCCACCCACCCCCTCCTAATGTACAGTCTCCTCCCCACCGTATGTATACATTTTCTTTTAGGATCTCTGGGTAACAGTACTGTATATTTGCATATCGTATATGTCACAAATGTAACAGTACTATATACCTGTATGTCCCTATGTCATAATAAATATCATGAATTGAAAATGGGGGACCCTGATGTAAACAAGACAAAAGTCTTTCTCTGGTCTGCATCCCCTTAACAATTGTGTGTATTGAGCCGTACTGTATTGTACCCATTCTGCAATCTGTTATAATAATAAAGTTTTCATTCATTCATACTACTGAGCAATAGTGCTAATCATATGTATGTACAGAGTTGTTGTATTAATATGTATCTATTAGGGATGCTCGATATTGGCTTTTTTACCGATACCGATATACCGATATTGTCCAACTCTTAATTTCCGATACCGATATCAACCGATACCGATATATGTAGGGTTCCCCCCCAAAAAATTGAATAATTTCAGGTAATTAACATTACATATCTCTTGTTGTGGAATTAACAGGTGTGGGTATCAAACAAGAGACTGTCAGGCTTTAAAACTGTGTAGGACCCAGGCCTAGAACTGCACCCTGAGAGAGGGAATGGCACCCTGAGAGGGAACTGCACCCTGAGAGAGGGAACTGCACCCTGAGAGAGGGAACTGCACCCTGAGAGAGGGAACTGCACCCTGAGAGAGGGAACTGCACCCTGAGAGGGAACTGCACCCTGAGAGAGGGAACTGCACTCTGAGAGGGAACTGCACAGAGAGGGAACTGCACCCTGAGAGGGAACTGCACCCTGAGAGGGAACTGCACCCTGAGAGAGGGAACTGCACCCTGAGAGGGAACTGCACTCTGAGAGAGAGAACTGCACCCTGAGAGGGAACTGCACCCCGAGAGGGAACTGCACCCTGAGAGGGAACTGCACTCTGAGAGAGAGAACTGCACCCTGAGAGAGGGAACTGCACCCCGAGAGGGAACTGCACCCTGAGAGGGAACTGCACCCTGAGAGAGGGAACTGCACCCTGAGAGGGAACTGCACCCTCAAAGTGGGTATAAGATAGGAGGGAAGACTGTCAAGTTTTAAACTGTGGATACCAAACAGAGAAGGTAAAGACGACTTTGAACTGTTGAACAGTAATCCAGAACCATTTTATTGCACTGTAAACATTTTTTTTTAAGAAAATTTTCATGGAATAGCGCACAAACGAAAGTATGTAGAAATTAACTGGTTAGTCAGTCTTGGACTATAAACAATGCCTGTCAAATGAGCCATACTATTGTCTCCATAGCTATAACACAGAACACACGATGGGTCCGCAAACATCGCTAAAATGGTCAATAACGCTGGCGCCATTGAGTAAAGATGGGAAAAGAGCGTGGTGAGTTAACAGGGACGGGGTTGAATGTGAACTAGATGAGGGAGGGAGGGACGTGAGTTTGTTTCTTCTCTGGTGTGAATCCTCATGTGTGTCTTTATATATGCCTTCAGAGTAAATCCTTTCCCACAAACTTCACAACTAAATGTTTTTTCCCCCGAGTATGAGTTCTGATATGTACTTTTAAGTCACGTTTTGCACCAAATATTTTATCACAGTGTGCAACTATAGGGCTTTTCCCCAGTGTGGCTTCTTATATGTTCTTTTAGGTAATCTTTTCCACTAAATCTTTTAGGACACAGTGTGCAACTATAGGGCTTTCCCCAGTGTGGCTTCTCATGTGTCTCTTCAGGTGTCTCTGTGTAATATATCTTTTAGGACACAGTGTGCAACTATAGGGCTTTTCCCCAGTATGGCTTCTCATGTGAATATTCAGGTCTCCCAGTGTATTATATCTTTTAGGACACAGTGTGCAACTATAGGGCTTTTCCCCAGTGTGGCTTCTCATGTGTCTATTCAGGTCTCCCCGTGTAATATATCTTTTAGGACACAGGGTGCAACTATAGGGCTTTTCCCCAGTGTGGCTTCTCATGTGAATATTCAGGTGTGTCTGTGTAATATATCTTTTAGGACACAGGGTGCAACTATAGGGCTTTTCCCCAGTGTGGCTTCTCATGTGAGTATTCAGGTGTCCCTGTGTAATATATCTTTTAGGACACAGTGTGCAACTATAGGGCTTTTCCCCAGTGTGGTTTCTCATGTGAACATTCAGGTCTCCCAGTGTAATATATCTTTTAGGACACAGTGTGCAACTATAGGGCTTTTCCCCAGTGTGGCTTCTCATGTGTTTATTCAGGACTCCCTGTGTAATATATATTTTAGGACACAGTGTGCAACTATAGGGCTTTTCCCCAGTGTGGCTTCTCATGTGAATATTCAGGTGTGTCTGTGTAATATATCTTTTAGGACACAGGGTGCAACTATAGGGCTTTTCCCCAGTGTGGCTTCTCATGTGTTTATTCAGGACTCCCTGTGTAATATATATTTTAGGACACAGTGTGCAACTATAGGGCTTTTCCCCAGTGTGGCTTCTCATGTGAATATTCAGGTGTGTCTGTGTAATATATCTTTTAGGACACAGGGTGCAACTATAGGGCTTTTCCCCAGTATGGCTTCTAATGTGAACATTCAGGTCTCCCAGTGTATTATATCTTTTAGGACACAGTGTGCAACTATAGGGCTTTTCCCCAGTGTGGCTTCTCATGTGTCTCTTCAGGTCTCTCTGTGTAATATATCTTTTAGGACACAGTGTGCAACTATAGGGCTTTTCCCCAGTGTGGCTTCTCATGTGAATATTCAGGTGTCTCTGTGTAATATATATTTTAGGACACAGGGTGAAACTATAGGGCTTTTCCCCAGTGTGGCTTCTCATGTGTGCTTCCAAGAGTGTAATGGTAGTACATTTCTTGCCACAAACAGTACATGTCCTGTGAGTTTGAAGGTGAAGTTTCAAGCTCTCTGTGGGTTCTAAATGTTTTCCACACAAACCACAGTCACTAAGATGGACTCTAATATGGGGTGCTAAAGAAGACTTACTGGGAAAACATTTCCCACACACTTTACAGCTCCAGGTCTCACATGGTATTTGGTTTGATAATTTCACCTCATGGGATGAAACCACAGAGCTCTTGAACTGGTTGCTGTTAGACAAACTCTGTCCTTTGTTTTTCTGTGTCTTCTTTGATGTCAGTGAGTTTAAACCAGGATGAGGTTCACTAGTCTCCAGCCAATCATCACTGTCATCAGTATCCCTTCCAGAACAGTCTGAAGAGAGGAGCTGGCCATCTGTAGTTGGTTCTAAATCACCAGCTGGATCTAAGTTACTGACTGGTTCTGATAATCCACAGTCCTCTCCATCAGGTTCTGTTTTCATCCGTTCTGTTGAGGTGCTGGCTAGAGGCTCTGTCTCTCTGTTTTCCTCAGTCTGGGTTTGGTTAAACCATGAGGACTGAGGTTTCTCTTCATCATGTTCACTCTTCACAGGGACAGGGTTGAAAAGTGAACTTGATATCAGCCTCCTCCAGACCTTGAAGCTGCTCTCCCTCCTGACTGGTCCAGAGTTCCTCCTGTTCCTCTTTAATCTGTAGGAGCTCTGGGTCCTGGGTTTGGTTAAACCATGAAGACTGAGGTTTCTCTTCATCATGTTCACTCTTCACAGGGACAGGGTTGAATGTGAACTTGATGATATCAGCCTCCTCCAGACCTTGAAGCTGCTCTCCCTCCTGACTGGTCCAGAGTTCCTCCTGTTCCTCTTTAATCTGTAGGAGCTCTGTCTGCTCCTGACCCAGACTGGGGCTCCTCTCCTGCTGTTCAGGGGTAACCTCCTCTTCACAGACAGAGAGCTGTGGGGGGTCTGGAGGGAGGCAGAATAATAACATGAATAGTTGTAATTGCTGTCACCATTGGAAAGCCACCCATTTTAAGAATTCACACATGTTCTTCCTGTGCCCCAGGACAGTTCAGTCAGTATGTTCTTCCTGTGCCCCAGGACAGTTCAGTCAGTTTGTTCTTCCTGTGCCCCAGGACAGTTCAGTCAGTATGTTCTTCTTGTGCCCCAGGACAGTTCAGTCAGTATGTTCTTCCTGTGCTCCAGGACAGTTCAGTCAGTATGTCAGTACATACTGAGGAAGAACATACTGACTGAACTGTCCTGGGGCACAGGAAGAACATACTGACTGAACTGTCCTGGGGCACAGGAAGAACATACTGACTGAACTGTCCTGGGGCACAGGAAGAACATACTGACTGAACTGTCCTGGGGCACAGGAAGAACATACTGACTGAACTGTCCTGGGGCACAGGAAGAACATACTGACTGAACTGTCCTGAGACACAGGAAGACCATACTGACTGAACTGTCCTGGGGCACAGGAAGAACATACTGACTGAACTGTCCTGGGGCACAGGAAGAACATACTGAATGAACTGTCCTGGGGCACAGGAAGAACATACTGACTGAACTGTCCTGGGGCACAGGAAGAACATACTGACTGAACTGTCCTGGGGCACAGGAAGAACATACTGACTGAACTGTCCTGGAGCACAGGAAGAACATACTGACTGAACTGTCCTGAGACACAGGAAGAACATACTGACTGAACTGTCCTGGAGCACAGGAAGACCATACTGACTGAACTGTCCTGGGGCACAGGAAGAACATACTGACTGAACTGTCCTGAGACACAGGAAGAACATACTGACTGAACTGTCCTGGAGCACAGGAAGAACATACTGACTGAACTGTCCTGGGACACAGGAAGAACATACTGACTGAACTGTCCTGGAGCACAGGAAGACCATACTGACTGAACTGTCCTGGGACACAGGAAGAACATAGATGGTGAAAAAACGAGGTAGTTCACTATGTCGTCCCATGATTAAAATGACATAAATGACGCAACATACAGATATATATCATGACATTTCTGACATACAGGTATACAGTACTATTACATTTGTGACATACAAGATATGCAAATATACAGTAGTTAAACAGAGATCTTAACAGAAAATATATACATACGAGGGGGAGGAAACTGTATATTAGGAGGGAGTGGGTGGGTGGGAGGGAACATGTGTATTGTGAATTGTGTATTGTGAAAGCCAAGGTAGGTGATTCAATAACGTTACTAGATCAACTGATCTTTACATTCGAATTTTTTTTCAAGTAGTCTACTAGTACAAATGTTTGGATCAAAATGCTGATCGGTACTTTGGTAGTTCGTTCAGACGGGAGAGGAGAGGAGAGGGGGTGTTTGCCTCCTTTCCTCAGACAATTCTTTGCACTCTTCTCCCTGATTTGTAATAGCTTTTGGCAATCTGAAGTACTCTAAATGCTTTTCCCGGTCCGACCGATTAGTACAGCCAAGAACACAACAATAATTGACCCTTTTGAGCAACAATGACCAGGACGCCTATTGCTTATTAACAGCGGAGCAGTGCTGCCGTTGCTTCCGTGTTTTCCCTGATTGGCTGCGACACGCCCCGCGGCAGGCGCGGCAACCGCAGAGCGGAGCGGCAGAGCTTGCGGCATTATGTAGCCCTAATCCGCCATGATTTTCATTCGAAGCTCAGCTCACCTGGCAGCGCAGCGGTCCTGCGGTCCGTTGTTGACAAGTTCGAATCCCATAAATTTTTTTTTAACATGTATTCTTTCGCCGGTTAAGGTTAGGCATGGTTAAGGTTAAGGTTAAGGTTAGGCATTGTTTCGGAGTTGGTTAAGGTTAGAACGGTTAAGTTTAGGCGCTGTTAAGGAGCTGGTTAAGGTTAGAGTTTGTCTTAGAGAATGGCAATATTCTTTCTATGGTTAAGGTTAAGGTTAGGCATGGTTAAGGTTAAGGTTAAGGTTAGGCATTGTTTCGGAGTTGGTTAAGGTTAGAACGGTTAAGTTTAGGCGCTGTTAAGGAGCTGGTTAAGGTTAGAGTTTGTCTTAGAGAATGGGGACAGCCTATTTCCGCACTGCCGCTCTCTCGCGCTGCCGCGGTCACATGGTCAAATTGTCACATTCTTGCACTCCTCCGCTGTTAGAAAGCAACACGCGACCAGGACCAGTTGCGAGTTCGGTTGCGTTGTAAACATTCAGTATCTCCAAAATGGTCGACTTCCGGTTTGATGACGAGCCGTGAAAACGCTTGCGTACTACAACACAGTACATAAGCTACAGTCTAGACTAGGGTGACCAGGTGTCCCCCTTTTGGTTGTACTGTCCCACCATTTGACCAAATGTCCCGCGTCCCTCATATTGAGCGGATGTCCCTCTTTTCCATGCGTCTAAAAGCCCCTCCCTACAGACAGTAAACATAGCAACCCGCCTCTTGTCCACACACATTGCTCTGATTGGTTATAGTACTTTAGCGCGCTGCTTGCCTGCTTGTGACGTGACTGAGACTGAGTCGTGACGCTACCTCATATCGCAGATCTGATTGGTTATAGTAATTTAGCGCACTGCTCTGCTCGTGAGAGTTGAACTTGTGACGCTACCTCATATCGCAAATCTGATTGGTCAAAAAAAACACAACAACGTTACAAGCAAACTAGTTCAAGATGGAAAGCAGTAAAAAGAAACGGACCTGCAGTTACAACCAAGACTGGCAAACGACACATGACTGGGTGAGGCAGATGGCAGGTAATCCGCAGCAGGCTTTCTGTGTTTTGTGTCATAGTTTGTTTTCAATTGCGCATGGAGGAGTCTCACTTGAAAGTGGCTCACCAAAAAGAAACATCCAGATCTATGGATACGTTTCTTTTTAAACCAAACAATGATAGCCAGACGGACAAGGTCACTGCAGCTGAGATAACAAGTGTCTATCACACAGTACAACACTCCCATTCATACTGTTTTCCCTAGTTCTGTGTTAACAGGGAATATCAAACACAAGACATTCCTGTCAAGTGATGACGTTTGAATATTTAAAACAGATGTTAGGTGGTATTTAATTTATATTTATTTTGATTTAACCTTTGATTTAAATCTATTCAGTGAAGACCATGGCAGTTATTCTAATAAAAAATTTACATTATCTATCTGTCCCACTTTGTCCCACCAAAATCTTACTGTTGTCCCACTTTGTCCCACCAAAATCTTACTGTTGTCCAACTTTGTCCCACCAAAATCTTACTGTTGTCCCACTTTGTCCCACCAAAATCTTACTGTTGTCCCACTTTGTCCCACCAAAATCTTACTGTTGTCCCACTTTGTCCCACCAAAATCTTAATGTCCCACTTTGTCCCACCAAAATCTTACTGTTGTCCCACTTTGTCCCACCAAAATCTTACTGTTGTCCCACTTTTGGACTTTTTGCATCTGGTCACCCTAGTCTAGACATGTGTATGGCTGGGAGCTTTATACAATTAAACTCTTACACTAAACCAAAATAAAATCAAAACATTACTTAAAACAGAAATGGTAAACTAGTACCACCTGCTGAACAGAGCAGGAAATGCCACAGTGCATAGAGTTAGCAGGTACATTTATTTACATTGATAAACATACAAATATGCATGCAACTTGTTCCTGTTTGCGGACGACTCAGCCCTGCTGGTCTCTGACAAGAACAAGTTACAGGTTGAAAAAACCCTCAGCTCGGAACTAGGCAGAATCTGCATATGGCCCATCATTACACATGGGCAAAACAGAGTCCATTCTCTTCGGTTCAAATAACAAACTCAGCAAGACCGACGGCTTCTCAGTTACAGTGGGTGACAATATTGTCACAAGGAAAGATGAAATTACCTACCTGGGTTCCATCCTAGAGGCTAATCTCTCCTGTGACAAAATGGCATCCAATGTAATAAAAAAAAGTCAACCAACGAACTCGATTCTTGTACCGGATCTCCTCTCTGGTAAACAAGAACACCCTGAAGACTCTGGCAGGAGCACTCATTCAGGGGTACTACGACTATGCTTGCACCTCATGGTACCAAAGCACCTCAAAGGCGCTAAAAACAAAATTACAAACATCTCAAAACAAACTGGTCAGACTACTGCTTGACCTTACTCCTAGAACCCACCTCACCCCTGCCCACTTTGACAACCTAGGATGGCTTAGAGTAGATGACAGAGTACAACAACTTGCAATGGGCCTGGTCTACAAGATACACTACACGACCAAGGTACCCATGTACATGTCAAAATACTTCCCAAAGGTCAGTGAATACCACGATCACAACACCAGAGGGAGCTCCACATATCATGTTAAACCCAGATTCGGCTCAAATAAGGGACTAAACACGTTTCGAAATTATGCCACATCAATGTGGAACGCCCTACCCAAAGCTGTAAAGGAATGTGGATCACTACCCACTTTCAAAACCTCTCTCAAGGGACACCTACGGGAGACTGCAATTCAACACTGGCCCCTGTAAATATCCTAACCCAACCCCCTCCAATGTACAGTCATTTACCTAGTATGGTTTTGTCAATAGTTCAATGTACAATTTTGTTTGTTTGTACAGTGTCTCCCCCCCCCCCCCCCCCCTCAATGTACAGTATTACTTGTTTATACAGTGTGCCCCCCGCCCCCCCCCCCCCCCCCAACCACCTCCAATGTAAATTACCCAGTATGGTTGTCAATATCCCAATGTACCCAACCCCCCCCACACAACCTCCTCCAATGTACAGTTTCTACGTCAAATGTATATACTCCCTTTTCTTGACTCCTTCTGTATCACAAACAGTACTGTATTTGCAAATCTGGTATGTCATAAATGTATAGATGTAGCAGTACTGACTATCTGTATGTCATGTATGTCATATATGTCCTGATGAATTGAAAATGGGGGACCCTGATGTAAACAAGACGAAAGTCTTTCTCTGGTCTGCATCCCCTTAACAATTGTGTGTATTGAGCTGTACTGTATTGTACCCATTCTACAATCTGTTAATAAAGTTTTCAATCAATCAATCAATCAAGCCACATACCTGCAGAACACACATAAAACAACACCACTGGAGTCTTCTGGTCGCTGCACATCTTGCATGCCTACATGTACAAAATTAAACACTTCATTAGTTTCTTCACAATAACTCATACATACATGTACTAAATTAAACAATTCATACATTAGTTTCTTCACCATAATAACTCATACCTACATGTACTAAATTAAACAATGCATTCGTTTTTTCACCATAATAACTCATACCTACATGTACTAAATTAAACAATGCATTCGTTTTTTCACCATAATAACTCATACCTACATGTACTAAATTAAACAATGCATTCGTTTTTTCACCATAATAATAACTCCGAGAACAGAATCTGCATGGAATGGCCGTAGCAATCATTGCGACATTAACCTACCTATAAAACTAGTACTAGTAGTCAAATTAGCACAAATGTCATAAAACCATGTAATAAAACGAACGTTAAGCATTATGTATTACAAGTTAAAACTTAAATGAGTTACATTTAGCAGAAACGAGTGAAATACGGAGCTATATTTCAAACTGAAGAACCTCTCCTCAGCAAGAGCGGCAGACAGACAGCGCGATATGCAATGAGGTGGTGTGACAGGATCTCACTGCCACCTAGTGGTAGCTGTTGTTACTGTATGTACTGTGTGGATTGATTGATTGATTGATTGATTGATTGATTGATTGATTGATTGAAAACTTTATTAACAGATTGCAGAATGGGTACAATACAGTACAGCTCAATACACACAATTGTTAAGGGGATGCAGACCAGAGAAAGACTTTCGGCTTGTTTACATCAGGGTCCCCCATTTTCAATTCATCAGGACATAATATGACATACATGATGACATACAGATAGACAGAAAAGAGAGTATATATACATTTGATGTAAAAACTGTACATTGGAGGTTGGGTAGGTGGGGTGGGGTTGGGTGGGTGGGGGGCTGTACGTTGGAGGTGGTTGGGTGGGTGGGGTGGGGGGGGGGTTGCGTAGGAGGGGTGGGTGGGGAACACTGTACAACTGTACAAGCAAAACTGTACATTGGAATATTGACAACCATACTTGGTCATTTACTGTACATTGGAGGGGGTTGGGTTAGGACATTTACAGGGGCCAGTTTCGAATTGCAGCCTCCCGTAGGTGTTCTTTGAGAGTGGTTTGAAAGTGGGTAGTGATTCACATTCCTTTACCGCTTTGGGTAGGGCGTTCCACATTGATGTGGCATAATTGCGAAATGGGTTTAGTCCCTTGTTTGAGCCGAATCTGGGTTTAACATGATTTGTGGAGCTCCCTCTGGTGTTGTGATCGTGGTATTCACTGACCTTTGGGAAGTATTTTGACATGTACATGGGTACCTTGGTCGTGTAGTGTATCTTGTAGACCAGGCCCATTGCAAGTTGCTGTACTCTGTCGTCTACTCTAAGCCATCCTAGGTTGTCAAAGTGGGCAGGGGTGAGGTGGGTTCTAGGAGTAAGGTCAAGCAGTAGTCTGACCAGTTAGTTTTGAGATGTTTGTAATTTTTCTTTTAGCGCCTTTGAGGTGCTTTGGTACCATGAGGTGCAAGCATAGTCGTAGTACCCTTGAATGAGTGCTCCTGCCAGAGTCTTCAGGGTATTCTTGTTTACCAGAGAGGAGATCCGGTACAAGAATCGAGTTCGTTGGTTGTCTTTTTTTTATTAGATTGGATGCCATTTTGTCACAGGAAAGATTAGCCTCTAGGATGGAACCCAGGTAGCTAATTTCATCTTTCCTTGTTACTGTATGTACTGTGTGGATTGATTGAACACTTTATTAAATGGGCCTGGTCTACAAGATACACTACATTAGATACCAGTTGCTATCTGGCTGCATGTTATCCTAGCTTAGTACAATGAATGGAAGCGGACATAACCGGTTAGTCTTTGGGAGAGGTGTTAGAGCCTAGGCATTGTCCAACTAACACCTCTCCAGAAGGCTAACCGAAGACGATAAACTAATTTCCCCAAATGTTGCCATGTTCTTTTAAGCTTAAGCAGATCACTTGAGCGAGTTTGATAGAATCCAGAATTCCAATCCAACATCGTTGTAATAATATCCTTTGTAGATTTGTTCTAGGATGTTCCTATCAAACTTATTACTGTGTTGTTGTTAGATGCACTTGACTGGCCTTCATTTCATCTATAAGTGTACTTATCGTTTACTTCAACCATCCCTGTTATCTAAAGCAGCTGGATGGAACCATATCATCAACATACATTCTCAGACACTATGATCATCTTTTCTGACCACTAAATGTTTCTGACTCTTAACCACCAAAACCTGCACAGACTACAACGTATGACGTATATCATGCCAGTTAGGGTACCTTGTGTATACTGCACCTTGTGTCTACTGTTTACTCTTACTCATAGTATCAGATTCAAATTCCTTATTGCCTATATTTATTGTAGCATATAATATAACCGATAGGGCACACTTCATTTTATTGTCTTTCTACTATTACCCTGCCCATACCTGTACCTCCCCTCCCCCTCCTGCTATGACACCCGAATTTACATAAACAAAGGAATATCTTATTTTATCTTATCTTATCTCGGTTCTCAGAAATGTGTCAAAGGGCATTTTTAAGGCTCCTTCCGACTGGAGTAATTGATCAGTCAATTTACATTCTTTAACCTCATTATGGGCTATTTAAAACTAAGGAACACGCCAACATTTTGGGAAATGAGCTTACCGTCTTTTCCCCCACCCACCCAACCACCTCCAATGTACAGTTTCTACGTCAAATGTATATACTCTTCTTTTTTAGACTCTTTTTGTATCACAAACAGTACTGTATTTGTAAATCTGGTATGTCATAAATGTATAGATGTAGCAGTACTGTCTATCTGTATGTCATGTGTGTCATATATGTTATGATGAATTGAAAATGGGGGACCCTGATGTAAACAAGACGAAAGTCTTTCTCTGGTCTGCATCCCCTTAACAATTGTGTGTATTGAGCTGTATTGTACCCATTCTGCAATCTGTTAATAATGTTTTCAATCAATCAATCAATCAATCATACACGGCACACTGAGGCCTACAACAAACTGACCGGATCTTCCTTTATTCATTATGTTGATTGTACTGTAGCACTATTTTACTCTGTCCATTCTATTGCATAATTTTACTATTTATTCTATTCTACTATTCTATTATTGCACTGTATTATTTTACTCTGTCTATTGCTTTTTATTACAGGTTCAAAACTGTCAGGTGTGGGTATCAAACAAGAGACTGTCAGGCTTTAAAACTGTGTAGGACCCAGGCCTAGAACTGCACCCTGAGAGAGGGAATGGCACCCTGAGAGGGAACTGCACCCTGAGAGAGGGAACTGCACCCTGAGAGAGGGAACTGCACCGAGAGGGAACTGCACCCTGAGAGAGGGAACTGCACCCTGAGAGAGGGAACTGCACCCTGAGAGGGAACTGCACCCTGAGAGAGGGAACTGCACTCTGAGAGGGAACTGCACAGAGAGGGAACTGCACCCTGAGAGGGAACTGCACCCTGAGAGAGGGAACTGCACTCTGAGAGAGAGAACTGCACCCTGAGAGAGGGAACTGCACCCCGAGAGGGAACTGCACCCTGAGAGGGAACTGCACTCTGAGAGAGAGAACTGCACCCTGAGAGGGAACTGCACCCTGAGAGGGAACTGCACCCTGAGAGAGGGAACTGCACCCTGAGAGGGAACTGCACTCTGAGAGGGAACTGCACCCTGAGAGAGGGAACTGCACCCTGAGAGGGAACTGCACCCTGAGAGAGGGAACTGCACCCTGAGAGGGAACTGCACCCTCAAAGTGGGTATAAGATAGGAGGGAAGACTGTCAAGTTTTAAACTGTGGATACCAAACAGAGAAGGTAAAGACGACTTTGAACTGTTGAACAGTAATCCAGAACCATTTTATTGCACTGTAAACATTTTTTTTTAAGAAAATTAGCATGGAATAGCGCACAAACGAAAGTATGTAGAAATTAACTGGTTAGTCAGTCTTGGACTATAAACAATGCCTGTCAAATGAGCCATACTATTGTCTCCATAGCTATAACACAGAACACACGATGGGTCCGCAAACATCGCTAAAATGGTCAATAACGCTGGCGCCATTGAGTAAAGATGGGAAAAGAGCGTGGTGAGTTAACAGGGACGGGGTTGAATGTGAACTAGATGAGGGAGGGAGGGACGTGAGTTTGTTTCTTCTCTGGTGTGAATCCTCATGCGTGTCTTTATATATGCCTTCAGAGTAAATCCTTTCCCACAAACTTCACAACTAAATGTTTTTTCCCCGAGTATGAGTTCTGATATGTACTTTTAAGTCACGTTTTGCACCAAATATTTTATCACACAGTGTGCAACTATAGGGCTTTTCCCCAGTGAGGCTTCTTATATGTTCTTTTAGGTAATCTTTTCCACTAAATCTTTTAGGACACAGTGTGCAACTATAGGGCTTTCCCCAGTGTGGCTTCTCATGTGTCTCTTCAGGTGTCTCTGTGTAATATATCTTTTAGGACACAGTGTGCAACTATAGGGCCTTTCCCCAGTATGGCTTCTCATGTGAATATTCAGGTCTCCCAGTGTATTATATCTTTTAGGACACAGTGTGCAACTATAGGGCTTTCCCCAGTGTGGCTTCTCATGTGTCTCTTCAGGTGTCTCTGTGTAATATATCTTTTAGGACACAGTGTGCAACTATAGGGCCTTTCCCCAGTATGGCTTCTCATGTGTCTATTCAGGTCTCCCCGTGTAATATATCTTTTAGGACACAGGGTGCAACTATAGGGCTTTTCCCCAGTGTGGCTTCTCATGTGTTTATTCAGGACTCCCTGTGTAATATATCTTTTAGGACACAGTGTGCAACTATAGGGCTTTTCCCCAGTGTGGCTTCTCATGTGAATATTCAGGTGTCCCTGTGTAATATATCTTTTAGGACACAGTGTGCAACTATAGGGCTTTTCCCCAGTGTGGCTTCTCATGTGAATATTCAGGTGTCCCTGTGTAATATATCTTTTAGGACACAGGGTGCAACTATAGGGCTTTTCCCCAGTGTGGCTTCTCATGTGAGTATTCAGGTGTCCCTGTGTAATATATCTTTTAGGACACAGTGTGCAACTATAGGGCTTTTCCCCAGCGTGGTTTCTCATGTGAACATTCAGGTCTCCCAGTGTAATATATCTTTTAGGACACAGTGTGCAACTATAGGGCTTTTCCCCAGTATGGCTTCTAATGTGAACATTCAGGTCTCCCAGTGTATTATATCTTTTAGGACACAGTGTGCAACTATGGGGCTTTTCCCCAGTGTGGCTTCTAATGTGTCTCTTCAGGTGATCCTGTGTAATATATCTTTTAGGACACAGTGTGCAACTATAGGGCTTTTCCCCAGTATGGCTTCTAATGTGAACATTCAGGTCTCTCTGTGTAGTATATCTTTTAGGACACAGTGTGCAACTATAGGGCTTTTCCCCAGTATGGCTTCTAATGTGAACATTCAGGTCTCCCAGTGTATTATATCTTTTAGGACACAGTGTGCAACTATAGGGCTTTTCCCCAGTATGGCTTCTAATGTGTGCTTCCAAGAGTGTAATGGTAGTACATTTCTTGCCACAAACAGTACATGTCCTGTGAGTTTGAAGGTGAAGTTTCAAGCTCTCTGTGGGTTCTAAATGTTTTCCACACAAACCACAGTCACTAAGATGGACTCTAATATGGGGTGCTAAAGAAGACTTACTGGGAAAACATTTCCCACACACTTTACAGCTCCAGGTCTCACATGGTATTTGGTTTGATAATTTCACCTCATGGGATGAAACCACAGAGCTCTTGAACTGGTTGCTGTTAGACAAACTCTGTCCTTTGTTTTTCTGTGTCTTCTTTGATGTCAGTGAGTTTAAACCAGGATGAGGTTCACTAGTCTCCAGCCAATCATCACTGTCATCAGTATCCCTTCCAGAACAGTCTGAAGAGAGGAGCTGGCCATCTGTAGTTGGTTCTAAATCACCAGCTGGATCTAAGTTACTGACTGGTTCTGATAATCCACAGTCCTCTCCATCAGGTTCTGTTTTCATCCGTTCTGTTGAGGTGCTGGCTAGAGGCTCTGTCTCTCTGTTTTCCTCAGTCTGGGTTTGGTTAAACCATGAGGACTGAGGTTTCTCTTCATCGTGTTCACTCTTCACAGGGACAGGGTTGAAAGTGAACTTGATATCAGCCTCCTCCAGACCTTGAAGCTGCTCTCCCTCCTGACTGGTCCAGAGTTCCTCCTGTTCCTCTTTAATCTGTAGGAGCTCTGGGTCCTGGGTTTGGTTAAACCATGAGGACTGAGGTTTCTCTTCATCATGTTCACTCTTCACAAGGACAGGGTTGAAAGTGAACTTGATGATATCAGCCTCCTCCAGACCTTGAAGCTGCTCTCCCTCCTGACTGGTCCAGAGTTCCTCCTGTTCCTCTTTAATCTGTAGGAGCTCTGGGTCCTGGGTTTGGTTAAACCATGAAGACTGAGGTTTCTCTTCATCATGTTCACTCTTCACAGGGACAGGGTTGAAAGTGAACTTGATATCAGCCTCCTCCAGACCTTGAAGCTGCTCTCCCTCCTGACTGGTCCAGAGTTCCTCCTGTTCCTCTTTAATCTGTAGGAGCTCTGGGTCCTGGGTTTGGTTAAACCATGAGGACTGAGGTTTCTCTTCATCATGTTCACTCTTCACAGGGACAGGGTTGAAAGTGAACTTGATATCAGCCTCCTCCAGACCTTGAAGCTGCTCTCCCTCCTGACTGGTCCAGAGTTCCTCCTGTTCCTCTTTAATCTGTAGGAGCTCTGTCTGCTCCTGACCCAGACTGGGGCTCCTCTCCTGCTGTTCAGGGGTAACCTCCTCTTCACAGACAGAGAGCTGTGGGGGGTCTGGAGGGAGGCAGAATAATAACATGAATAGTTGTAATTGCTGTCACCATTGGAAAGCCACCCATTTTAAGAATTCACACATGTTCTTCCTGTGCCCCAGGACAGTTCAGTCAGTATGTTCTATTTGAACGACCACATCAAACAAGAGGTGGACGCGGGCAAATACTGCGGCATGGTCATGCTGGACCTACAAAAGGCCTTTGACACTGTCAATCACTCCATTCTGATGGACAAGCTAAAAGCAATTGGTTTTGATAGCTTATCAGTGAGCTGGATGCAATCCTACCTGGAGGGGAGAGAACAGATGGTAGAGGTAAACGGTACTCTATCCCCCCCCCTCACAGTGAGCTGTGGTGTTCCACAAGGAAGCATACTAGGACCGCTACTCTTCCTAATTTATGCAAATGACATGTCGTCAGCCTGTGACTGCAACTTGTTCCTGTTTGCGGACGACTCAGCCCTGCTGGTCTCTGACAAGAACAAGTTGCAGGTTGAAAAAACCCTCAGCTCGGAACTAGGCAAAATCTGCATATGGCTCGCTGATAACAAACTATCATTACACATGGGCAAAACAGGGTCCATTCTCTTCGGTTCAAATAACAAACTCAGCAAGACCGACGGCTTCTCAGTTACAGTGGGTGACAATATTGTCACAAGGAAAGATGAAATTACCTACCTGGGTTCCATCCTAGAGGCAAATCTTTCCTGTGACAAAATGGCATCCAATGTAATAAAAAAAAGTCAACCAACGAACTCGATTCTTGTACCGGATCTCCTCTCTGGTAAACAAGAATACCCTGAAGACTCTGGCAGGAGCACTCATTCAAGGGTACTATGACTATGCGTGCACCTCATGGTACCAAAGCACCTCAAAGGCGCTTAAAACAAAATTACAAACATCACAAAACAAACTGGTCAGACTACTACTTGACCTGAACCCCAGAACCCACCTCACCCCTGCCCACTTTGACAACCTAGGATGGCTTAGAGTAGACGACAGAGTACAGCAACTTGCAATGGGCCTGGTCTACAAGATACACTATACGACCGGGGTGCCCATGTACATGTCAAAATACTTCCCAAAGGTCAGTGAATACCACAACCACTACACCAGAGGAAGCTCAACAAATCATGTTAAACCCAGATTCGGCTCAAACAAGGGACTAAACACGTTTCGCAATTATGCCACAACAATGTGGAATGCCCTACCCAAAGCTGTAAAGGAATGTGAATCCCTGCCCACATTCAAAACCGCTCTTAAAGAGCACCTACGGGAGGCTGCAATTCGAAACTGGCCACAGTAAATGCCCAAAACCCCCACCACCTCCTAATAGACAGTCTCCTCCCCATCATATGTATATACTCTGTCAGGATCTAGGGGTAACAGTACTGTATATTTGAATACCGTTTATGTCACAAATGTATCAGTACTAAATACCTATATGTCCCTATGCCATAAATGTCATGTATGTTGTGTATGTCATAAATGTCTATATGAATTGAAAATGGGGGACCCTGATGGAAACAAGACAAACGTCTTTCTCAGGTCTGCATCCCCTTAACAATTGTATGTATTGAGCCGTACTGTATTGTACCCATTCTGCAATCTGTTAAATAAAGTTTTCATTCATTCATTCATGTTCTTCCTGTGCCCCAGGACAGTTCAGTCAGTATGTTCTTCCTGTGCCCCAGGACAGTTCAGTCAGTATGTTCTTCCTGTGCCCCAGGACAGTTCAGTCAGTATGTTCTTCCTGTGCCCCAGGACAGTTCAGTCAGTATGTTCTTCCTGTGCTCCAGGACAGTTCAGTCAGTATGTCAGTACATACTGAGGAAGAACATACTGACTGAACTGTCCTGGGGCACAGGAAGAACATACTGACTGAACTGTCCTGGAGCACAGGAAGAACATACTGACTGAACTGTCCTGGGGCACAGGAAGAACATACTGACTGAACTGTCCTGAGACACAGGAAGACCATACTGACTGAACTGTCCTGGGGCACAGGAAGAACATACTGACTGAACTGTCCTGGGGCACAGGAAGAACATACTGACTGAACTGTCCTGGAGCACAGGAAGAACATAGATGGTGAAAAAATGAGGTAGTTCACTATGTCGTCCCATGATTAAAATGACATAAATGACGCAACATACAGATATATATCATGACATTTCTGACATACAGGTATACAGTACTGTTACATTTGTGACATACAAGATATGCAAATATACAGTAGTTAAACAGAGATCTTAACAGAAAATATATACATACGAGGGGGAGGAAACTGTACATTAGGAGGGAGTGGGTGGGTGGGAGGGGACATGTGTATTGTGAATTGTGTATTGTGAAAGCCAAGGTAGGTGATTCAATAACGTTACTAGATCAACTGATCTTTACATTCGATTTTTTTTTTCAAATAGTCTACTAGTACAAATGTTTGGATCAAAATGCTGATCGGTACTTTGGTAGTTCGTTCAGACGGGAGAGGAGAGGGGGTGTTTGCCTCCTTTCCTCAGACAATTCTTTGCACTCTTCTCCCTGATTAGCTTTTGGCAATCTGAAGTACTCTAAATGCTTTTCCCGGTCCGACCGATTAGTACAGCCAAAAACACAACAATAATTGACCCTTTTGAGCAACAATGACCAGGACCAATTATGCCACAACAATGTGGAACGCCCTACCCAAAGCTGTAAAGGAAAGTAAATCACTACCCACCTTCAAAAACACTCTCAAAGAACACCTACGGGAGACTGCAATTCAAAACTGGCCCCTACAAATGTCCTAACCCAGTTGTACAATAAAGACCAAGCATGGCTTTGTCAGTATTCCAATGTACAGCCCCACCCCACCTACCCAACCTCCTCCAATGTACAGTTTCCATGTCAAATGTATGTCAGTATTCCAATGTACAGTGTGTGTCCCCCCCTACCCAACCCCCCCCCCCCCACCTCCAATGTACAGCCCCACCCCACCTACCCAACCTCCCCCAATGCACAGTTTCTATGTCAAATGTATATACTCTTCTTCTGGATTTTTTTAGTATCACAAACAGTACTGTATTTGAAAATCTGGTATGTCATAAATGTATAGATGTAGCAGTACTGTCTATCTGTATGTCATGTGTGTCATATGATGAATTGAAAATGGGGGACCCTGATGGAAACAAGACGAAAGTCTTTCTCAGGTCTGCATCCTCTTAACAATTGTATGTATTGAGCTGTACTGTACTGTACCCATTCTGCAATCTGTTAATAAACTTTTCAATCAATCAATCAATCAAAACCAGTTGCGAGTTCGGTTGCGTTGTAAACATTCAGTATCTCCAAAATGGTCGACTTCCGGTTTGATGACGAGACGTGAAAACGCGTGCGTACTACAACACAGTACATAAGCTACAGTCTAGACATGTGTATGGCTGGGAGCTTTATACAATTAAACTCTTACACTAAACCAAAATAAAATCAAAACATTACTTAAAACAGAAATGGTAAACTAGTACCACCTGCTGAACAGAGCAGGAAATGCCACAGTGCATAGAGTTAGCAGGTACATTTATTTACATTGATAAACATACAAATATGCATGGAGCCACATACCTGCAGAACACACATAAAACAACACCACTGGAGTCTTCTGGTCGCTGCACATCTTGCATGCCTACATGTACAAAATTAAACACTTCATTAGTTTCTTCACAATAACTCATACATACATGTACTAAATTAAACACTTCATTAGTTTCTTCACCATAATACCTCATACCTACATGTACAAAATTAAACACTTAATTAGTTTCTTCACCATAATAACTCATACCTACATGTACTAAATTAAACAAGGGATTCGTTTTTTCACCATAATAATAACTCCGAGAACAGAATCTGCATGGAATGGCCGTAGCAATCATTGCGACATTAACCTACCTATAAAACTAGTTAAGTAGTCAAATTAGCACAAATGTCATAAAACCATGTAATAAAACGAACGTTAAGCATTATGTATTACAAGTTAAAACTTAAATGAGTTACATTTAGCAGAAACGAGTGAAATAAGGAGCTATATTTCAAACTGAAGCACCTCCCCTGAGTCCCCTCAGCAAGAGCGGCAGACAGACAGCGCGATATGCAATGAGGTGGTGTGACAGGATCTCACTGCCACCTAGTGGTAGCTGTTGTTACTGTATGTACTGTGTGGATTGATTGATTGATTGATTGATTGATTGATTGATTGATCAATTGATTGAAAACTTTATTAACAGATTGCAGAATGGGTACAATACAATACAGCTCAATACACACAATTGTTAAGGGGATGCAGACCAGAGAAAGACTTTCGGCTTGTTTACATCAGGGTCCCCTATTTTCAATTCATCAGGACATAATATGACATACATGACATACAGATAGACAGAAAAGAGAGTATATATACATTTGACGTAAAAACTGTACATTGGAGGTTGGGTAGGTGGGGTGGGGTTGGGTGGGTGGGGGGCTGTACGTTGGAGGTGGTTGGGTGGGTCAAGTCAAGTCAAGAGTTTTAATTGTCACGGCATACAAGTATACGGGGTGGGGGTGGGGGGTTGCGTAGGAGGGGTGGGTGGGGAACACTGTACAACTGTACAAGCAAAACTGTACATTGGAATATTGACAAAACCATACTTGGTCATTTACTGTACATTGGAGGGGGTTGGGTTAGGACATTTACAGGGGCCAGTTTCGAATTGCAGCCTCCCGTAGGTGTTCTTTGAGAGTGGTTTGAAAGTGGGTAGTGATTCACATTCCTTTACCGCTTTGGGTAGGGCGTTCCACATTGATGTGGCATAATTGCGAAATGGGATTAGTCCCTTGTTTGAGCCGAATCTGGGTTTAACATGATTTGTGGAGCTCCCTCTGGTGTTGTGATCGTGGTATTCACTGACCTTTGGGAAGTATTTTGACATGTACATGGGTACCTTGGTCGTGTAGTGTATCTTGTAGACCAGGCCCATTGCAAGTTGCTGTACTCTGTCGTCTACTCTAAGCCATCCTAGGTGGTCAAAGTGGGCAGGGGTGAGGTGGGTTCTAGGAGTAAGGTCAAGCAGTAGTCTGACCAGTTAGTTTTGAGATGTTTGTAATTTTTCTTTTAGCGCCTTTGAGGTGCTTTGGTACCATGAGGTGCAAGCATAGTCGTAGTACCCTTGAATGAGTGCTCCTGCCAGAGTCTTCAGGGTATTCTTGTTTACCAGAGAGGAGATCCGGTACAAGAATCGAGTTCGTTGGTTGACTTTTTTTTATTAGATTGGATGCCATTTTGTCACAGGAAAGATTAGCCTCTAGGATGGAACCCAGGTAGCTAATTTCATCTTTCCTTGTTACTGTATGTACTGTGTGGATTGATTGAACACTTTATTAAATGGGCCTGGTCTACAAGATACACTACATTAGATACCAGTTGCTATCTGGCTGCATGTTATCCTAGCTTAGTACAATGAATGGAAGCGGACATAACCGGTTAGCCTTTGGGAGAGGTGTTAGAGCCTAGGCATTGTCCAACTAACACCTCTCCAGAAGGCTAACCGAAGACGATAAGCTAATTTCCCCAAATATTGCTGTGTTCTTTTAAGCGTAAGCAGATCACTTTAGCGAGTTTGACAGAATCCAGAATTCCAATCCAACATCGTTGTAATAATATCCTTTGTAGATTTGTTCTAGGATGTTCCTATCAAACGTATTACTGTGTTGTTGTTAGATGCACTTGACTGGCCTTCATTTCATCTATAAGTGTACTTATCGTTTACTTCAACCATCCCTGTTATCTAAAGCAGCCGGATGGAACCATATCATCAACATACATTCTCAGACACTATGATCATCTTTTCTGACCACTAAATGTTTCTGACTCTTAACCACCAAAACCTGCACAGACTACAACGTATGACGTATATCATGCCAGTTAGGGTACCTTGTGTATACTGCACCTTGTGTCTACTGTTTACTCTTACTCATAGTATCAGATTCAAATTCCTTATTGCCTATATTTATTGTAGCATATAATATAACCGATAGGGCACACTTCATTTTATTGTCTTTCTACTATTACCCTGCCCATACCTGTACCTCCCCTCCCCCTCCTGCTATGACACCCGAATTTACATCAACAAAGGAATATCTTATTTTATCTTATCTTATGTTATCTTATCTCGTTTCTCAGAAATGTGTCAAAGGGCATTTTTAAGGCTCCTTCCGACTGGAGTAATTGATCAGTCAATTTACATTCTTTAACCTCATTATGGGCTATTTAAAACGACTTCCTTTTCAAAGGAACACGCCAACATTTTGGGAAATTAGCTTACCATCTTTTCCAGAGAGAGAGACAAGAAGATAGTGTCACAATCAGGACCTTCATCTACCCCCGTCCTGCCGCGCCCATATATGGGCAGCTTCCTGCTGCAGCGTTCCCACGCTGTCAGACTGTCATCAATCAGGGATTCGCTCATCAACAGTCCCTATATCACCCCACGGATCCTGTCGTCCTTCGTCGGAGTGTTATCTAGCTATCCTAGGCACGAGGATGTATCCTACCTTGCTGCTCTCTCCTAAATACTGCCGACCCTGTGCTAACCTTTGTTCTCCCTGTGCCCAGGATAACCCGCTGCCGGCCTACGCTGTCTATCAAGACGCCGCCCGCCCGGACGTTCCCGAGGAGAACAAAGAGCACTCTTACATTATATCTCATTCTGTACGTTCCACTGTTGTACTTTGACGCATGGTACCTATTGGAATAAATATCCTAAACTGCTCCACTCTCTCTCTCCCTGTGTTTCTGCTATTGGGTTCCGCTACCCCAGCCCCCACCGTAACAGATAGATACCAGTTTCCGTTTAGTAGAAAGCTATCTGGCTGCACGTTAGCCTAGCTTAGCACGATGAATGAAAGCAGACATGGCCGGTTAGCCTTCGGGAGAGGTGTTAGTTGGACAATGCCTAGGCTAACCGGCCATAAGCTAATTTCCCAAAATGTTGGTGTGTTCCTTTAAACTGTAGCTGCTCATGCTTTGAATGACTATTGTCATACTTTTGTGATCCACTGCCATTTGATTAACCAGTTATATAAGTTATAAGTTATGTTCATTGTTTTTGTCTGCTGTTATTTACTGTTGTCAATTGCCTCTGTATTGTGGAAGCGGACTAGCCTATCTTAAAACTCTGGGAGAGGTGTTTTTGACCAACAGCTGCTTCCATAAATTTGTGCTAAGCCAGGCCAGCTTGCAGCTGGATAGCGTTCTACTGAATGCAGAGAGGAAATTGGTATCTATCTTCTTGTCTGACTTTGGAGAAGACGGTGAGCGCATTTCCCATAATGTTTCTTGTAACCGAATACTCACATTTGTGGCCCAAGAAGTGTTTGCGTTTATAGCTAATCAGGCAGGCAATCTACATGATTATAGGCAATACTATAGCTTTGTTTCCAATATGTGTTAGGATGTCTAATATCCTTCTTTAGGCCTTTGGAAACTAGACTAACATGATTTATTTAAAGAAACTATCTATTTTGCTATTATCCCTATGACTGCATTATTGTACCTGCTCTGTGTCCTATATTATAACCAATCCAGTAATTTGTACAAGTTGCCATACCTTTAAAAGGGCAATGCAACCCATAATCAAATCAAACCTTTATTTATTCTCAAAAAGACAATTGAGGTCACCCTAATTTTCAATCTCGTCGAGACTTTACAGACATTTTAACAATATATATATAACACACATATGGCGGCTACGTGGCGTAGTGGGCAAGGCGCTCGCCATGAAATGCTGGAGACGCTGGGCTCGTCAGTTCGAGCCCAGCGCTCCACATTTGCTTTCAGTTTAGCTGGTCGTCCGTACTAATACACATTGGCCGTATTAGGGGGTGGGAAACTGATGGGTGGGGATCGGGCGTTGTGGACAGCGACTCCTACAGGTCGGTTGGTGCGCCTGCGCAGTAGAATCAGGAAGTGTCGGGGGCAGCGTGAGCCTCCCACGCGTTACTCCTCGCCACTGAGAGATCGAGCTGCGCAGGTGAAAAGATGCGACTGCTGTTACCTCAAGTACCGGAGGGGACTTGTGCTATGTATGACTTAGTCCACATTGCAGCCGGCTTGTGGGAGGCAAGAAACAGCGTCCGTGACAGGGGAGGGTTGAATTGGATGATACGAAATTGGGATGGGAGAAAATATAGAAAAATGGGAGAAAAAGTGGATAAAAAAAAAATATATATATATATATTACACACATTTCTACAATATAATAATAATAAATATGAATAACTATCTATATAGCACTTTTCATACATGGACCGCAGTCCAGAGTGCCCCACATACAATTAGTATAAAATGAACATAGGCATAAAATCAGCACACAATTGACAGAATAAAAAACAATGCATAAGAATAGGTATAAAAGACAATAAAAGTGGTGCAACGTAAATGTGCAGACTTAATAATAGGCATAAAATAAGTACAATAGTACAATGTTGCTCGAAGGCATGTGAACCCCCCCGGAACAGCCAGACCTCCAAACACCCCACACATTAATCCCTACCACATCCCCATCCAAGACACCCCCCCCCCCCCCCCCCCCCCCTGATAAAGCACGTCACGACCGAAGGAAAACACAAACAGCCCGCACTGCGATGGGAATGCCACCCCCCGCGGGCTGCCCCATCTCCCCCGGCCCTGGCGCCCCACCACCACGAGGAAAACCAACGAATCCCACGCCCCCCACCCCCAAACTCCACGGAGGAATGACAGGCCATGCGCCCCAGGACCTTCAGCCACGCCAAAGGAGCCACGACATAGGCGCCATAGGCTCCAACCCCACCAGCCCCCCGCCCTCCCCTACGCAGTTTCAGAAACAAGGCAACAAGCAAACGACTGGCACTTTCCAAGAAATCATTACAGCTGCTGCCTTGTGACTAAAAGGTTGTTTTTGCCCAAATATTACTTGATCACATTCATGGGGGCTTTATTTTTAACATTATAGCACACCCCGCCACTTTTTACCAATTTAAAAACCTTTTAACAGGCAATGAAACCCATAAAATGCTCCTGCCTTGTGAATTAAAGGTTTCTTCTGCCTCAAAATAACTAATCTTTCAAGTATAACCTCCATAAATGAAATCAAGTCATTTTGTGGCAGAGATAACCTTTCAGTCACAAGGTAGGAGCTGTAATCACTTGTTGGCAGGTGCCAGTCGATGCCCGATTGCTTGTTGCCTTGTTGGAGTGTCCTTCCCGCCTCTCCGTCCTGCGTCATCTCTGCTCAGTGTGCTCAGCCTGCTCTCTGCTGACTGTGCTGCTCCCTGCTGACTGTGCTGCTCCCTGCTGACTGTGCTGCTCCCTGCTGACTGTGCTGCTCCCTGCTGACTGTGCTGCTCTCTGCTGACTGTGCTGCTCCCTGCTCCCTGCTGACTGTGCTGCTCCCTGCTGACTGTGCTGCTCCCTGCTCTCTGCTGACTGTGCTGCTCCCTGCTGACTGTGCTGCTCCCTGCTGACTGTGCTGCTCCCTGCTGACTGTGCTGCTCCCTGCTGACTGTGCTGCTCTCTGCTGACTGTGCTGCTCCCTGCTGACTGTACTGCTCCCTGCTGACTGTGCTGCTCCCTGCTCCCTGCTGACTGTGCTGCTCCCTGCTGACTGTGCTGCTCCCTGCTGACTGTGCTGCTCCCTGCTCCCTGCTGACTGTGCTGCTCCCTGCTGACTGTGCTGCTCTCTGCTGACTGTGCTGCTCCCTGCTGACTGTGCTGCTCCCTGCTGACTGTGCTGCTCCCTGCTGACTGTGCTGCTCCCTGCTGAGTGTGCTGCTCCCTGCTGACTGTGCTGCTCCCTGCTGACTGTGCTGCTCCCTGCTGACTGTGCTGCTCCCTGCTGAGTGTGCCCTGAGTATTCCCGGTCCTTGCCCCACAATGGTGGAATGAACTGCCCACCACAGTTAGGAGGACAGCCGAAACCCGTCCAATCTTTCGCCATCGACTAAAGACGCACTTCTTCAATCACTATCTAATTTTTTTTTTTTTTTAAACTCTAACCTTAAACCTTACTGTCATGCACTTGTCCTAATATACTAACCTACACTGTAGCACTCAACACTTTGATGAACATTGTTACTCAGCTGATAGAGTTGTGCCCTTCTTCCTGATGACGTACAGAACTTGTAAGTCGCTTTGGATAAAAGCGTTCAGCTAAATGACTAAATGTAAACGTGCCTGGCCTGCTCCCCGCCTCTCCATCCTGCACCCGTCTCATGGAGTCATGTCATGAGGCCTCAGGATGGTCCTGGGCGGCACCTGTGTTGCCTCTGCTTTACCTGTTACTCCTCAGCAATGTCACCGACTCACGCAGTCACTCATGGTTACCATGCTGCCCCATGTGGCGGCTCACGAGATACATGTATGCCAGCGTGTCCTTTTGTTCCTCGTCTTTGTGGGAGTTTTTCCATATCTTCATCGAGGGTTCATTGATTGGATCCCGTGGTGGAACCAAACTCGTAAATGTCTTTGTAGACGGATCTTAATGATCAATATAGGTTTAATAGTGAAACACAATAGTACAAAGCAGTGTTGTAGTACTCAAGTCCGAGTCCTGGACTGACTCGACTTGGACTTGAGCAGTGATGACTCGGACTTGGACTCGGACTCGAGCATTGACTGCATTCGGACTCGGAAGGTGCAGACGGGGACTCGGACGTGTTAATTGATAAATACAGTTATTTATTTGTTATATTTTTTGTAATAGACCCTAATCATTTGGCATGAGATATTGACTCAGACTCAAACACTGGGGACTCGAGACTCGACACAGACTCGAGATTTAGTGACTCTGACTACAACACTGGTACAAAGTACATGTAGGTTAAATAATAATAATAACTTTATTGTATAACACCTTTCATACAGGGGATTGCAGTTCAAAGTGCTTTACATCAGTAAGAAATAAGACATAAAATCAGTGTAAAACAAGCAGCAAGAGCAAAGCATAAAGTGGGATAAAATAATGCAGATATATTAATCAAATCATATCAGAAACTCACGTTCCAATAGGCTTCTTGAATTTCTGTACTCTGTTACAAAACATGATAAAGGTTATATAGTATGCACCCAGCGGATAGTGGGGTGTAAAGATAAAAGTAAAAATAAGTAAAATAATAGCAAGGGTAAAATGAGCAGACATATAAAATCACAGTTTTTTCACATTAGGATCTAACATCCCAACAGGCCACCTAAATGAGCTTGGGCTAAGATCAGTGCTCTCATTCTTGCCAGCTGGGAGTCGGAGAACACTGAGGGAGAAAATGGCGAAACTGAGCCAGAAAAGGTGGGTGGGGAGGTTTTAGCCCCCTTGGCTCTCATCAAGTAGTGAGATTGAATCTATTGTTGGGACAAACAAAAGGGATTCCTCCACAATCCTTAGTCCAAATGTCCATTCTCCCATTGTTTGACTATGGCGATGTCATTTACATGCATGCAAGCAAGCGTCCTTAATGTTTTGCATCACTCAGGCAATTAGGTTTGCTACAAATTCCTCCTTTTCAACACATCACTGTGTACATACACGTCTGTAAATAGGCCATTGTTACACTCTCAGTGAGAAATTAATTGGCTTACACTCATTCACAAAACCCTCCTTGGTCTGACCCTTTTCCCTATTTGATACACCTGTTAAAATTGTCATCTACTCCCTATAACACCAGAACTGCTCACCATATCTCTATAACACCAGAGCTGCTCACCATATCTCTATAACACCAGAGCTGCTCACCATATCTCTATAACACCAGAGCTGCTCACCATATCTCTATAACACCAGAGCTGCTCACCATATCTCTATAACACCAGAGCTGCTCACCATATCTCTATAACACCAGAGCTGCTCACCATATCTCTATAACACCAGAGCTGCTCACCATATCTCTCTAACACCAGAGCTGCTCACCATATCTCTATAACACCAGAGCTGCTCACCATATCTCTATAACACCAGAGCTGCTCACCATATCTCTATAACACCAGAGCTGCTCACCATATCTCTCTATAACACCAGAGCTGCTCACCGTATCTCTATAACACCAGAGCTGCTCACCATATCTCTCTATAACACCAGAGCTGCTCACCAGATCTCTATAACACCAGAGCTGCTCACCATATCTCTATAACACCAGAGCTGCTCACCATATCTCTATAACACCAGAGCTGCTCACCATATCTCTCTATAACACCAGAGCTGCTCACCATATCTCTCTATAACACCAGAGCTGCTCACCATATCTCTCTATAACACCAGAGCTGCTCACCATATCTCTCTATAACACCAGAGCTGCTCACCGTATCTCTATAACACCAGAGCTGCTCACCATATCTCTATAACACCAGAGCTGCTCACCATATCTCTATAACACCAGAGCTGCTCACCATATCTCTCTATAACACCAGAGCTGCTCACCAGATCTCTATAACACCAGAGCTGCTCACCGTATCTCTATAACACCAGAGCTGCTCACCATATCTCTATAACACCAGAGCTGCTCACCATATCTCTATAACACCAGAGCTGCTCACCATATCTCTATAACACCAGAGCTGCTCACCATATCTCTCTATAACACCAGAGCTGCTCACCATATCTCTATAACACCAGAGCTGCTCACCATATCTATATAACACCAGAGCAGCTCACCATATCTCTATAACACCAGAGCTGCTCACCATATCTCTATAACACCAGAGCTGCTCACCATATCTCTATAACACCAGAGCTGCTCACCATATCTCTCTATAACACCAGAGCTGCTCACCATATCTCTATAACACCAGAGCTGCTCACCATATCTCTATAACACCAGAGCTGCTCACCATATCGCTATAACACCAGAGCTGCTCACCAGATCTCTATAACACCAGAGCTGCTCACCAGATCTCTATAACACCAGAGCTATGGTGAGCAGCTCTGGTGTTATAGAGATCTCTGGTGAGCAGCTCTGGTGTTATAGAGATATGGTGAGCAGCTCTGGTGTTATAGAGAGATATGGTGAGCAGCTCTGGTGTTATAGAGATACGGTGAGCAGCTCTGGTGTTATAGAGATATGGTGAGCAGCTCTGGTGTTAGAGAGAGATATGGTGAGCAGCTCTGGTGTTATAGAGATATGGTGAGCAGCTCTGGTGTTATAGATATATGGTGAGCAGCTCTGGTGTTATAGAGATATGGTGAGCAGCTCTGGTGTTATAGAGATATGGTGAGCAGCTCTGGTGTTATAGAGATATGGTGAGCAGCTCTGGTGTTATAGAGATATGGTGAGCAGCTCTGGTGTTATAGAGATATGGTGAGCAGCTCTGGTGTTATAGAGATATGGTGAGCAGCTCTGGTGTTATAGAGATATGGTGAGCAGCTCTGGTGTTATAGAGAGATATGGTGAGCAGCTCTGGTGTTATAGAGAGATATGGTGAGCAGCTCTGGTGTTATAGAGATATGGTGAGCAGCTCTGGTGTTATAGAGATATGGTCAGTCGTGTTAACAACTCCTTTAGTCAAACCTCCTTCTAATTTGCTGCGCCCAGTAGTTGGGACGACAAGCAAAAGAAGAAAGAGGAAAAGGGACAAATTGACCCCCCTCACTACATTTAAGGATTCTATCGCAGAGTTGTTTACACACACCTGCAACTGTCACTCAGCCTTTTAACCGTAATCGGTCTGTTCTGCTTCATGTATTACTTTGTCCTCTCGCCAGGCCGTCATTGTAAATAAGAATTTGTTCTTACAGTAATTGACGTGCCTGGTTAAATAAAGGTAAACAAATCAAATCAAATAAAAAATACTTTGGTCAGGAGGTGTTTGTGAAGCCCGTTGAGACATGGCATGTGATTGTGGGCTAATAATGTTGACTTGACTCGATTTTTGCCAGAACACAATCAAATCAAATCAAATTAATTTGTAAAGCCCGAAATCACAAGTTACAGTAATGGATCCCCCTTCTTGGACGTCGGTGATAGTAGTGTTGCTATAAAACAGCGTAGGGTGGAAATTGCCTCCTTCACCACCACTGGTAGCACCCAACCTTGGGCTATGCAGGCTCAATGGCTGCCATACACTGGCACCAGGCACACATCACAGTGACTACACAATGGCTGAATGGCTCAGGAGACAGGGATTGATATCAGCCAATTAAGGGGAAGGGATGATTAGGTGGCCTTGATGTCAGAGACCTGATTGGGAATTTGGCCAGGAACGTCGGGGAACCCCCTACTCTTTACGATAGGCGTCCTGGGTTATAATTGCTCCTTGTACTGTACTTGTGCTGTATAATGACAACACATTTTAATCTAATCCAATTTAGTGGACACTTTCACCCAAAGCACCTTATAGTACTGTGAAAGCTTACTTTCTCTTGTATCTTTTTGTAAGCGTCATAATTGAACTCCTAACCCTGGCAGTGTTCGTGCCAACACAGTAAATTTCGCAGAGTAAATTTTACTCAAACTGAGTACAGTTTGAGTCAAATGTACTCAGTTTGAGTCAAATGTACTCAGTTTGAGTCAAATGTACTCAGTTTGAGTCAAATTTACTCTGCAAAATGTACTGTGTTGGCACGAACACTATAGGAGTTCAATTATGACTGAGTACTCAGTTTGAGTACTCAGTTTGAGTAAAATGTACTCAGTTTGAGTAACATTTACTCTGTGAAATTTACTGTGAATGCTCCAGTGCACTGAACCCCACGCTTATTTCTTGGAGATATATGGAGATCCATCAACTCGACGGTCCTTGACATGAAGACGTTTGAGAACCGCTACTTCTAGGAACCGGACACAACATACTGTACCACTTACAAATCCATTTCGTCTATGGAATGCCGATCTTGTCCAGATATTATCATCTGAAGGCCCCGCGATGGGAAACTGAGGGGGAAAAAACATGACACACATCCCGTGTCCTAACGCCGCCTTAACGCGATTGACAGACTCCGTCTCTCCCACAGAGTGTCCTTTTACACAGCGCTGGTTACGCCTGTGCTCGGTTACAGTCCATGCCTCGATCCGGTGGGAAAATGACCCAAAGGCTCGTGGGATTGATTTCTATAAGGATGATGTCATGGGGTTGATTTCTTTAAGGAGGTTGTCCTCTGTGTTGTCCAGGTGCATCCCTGTCACACATTTGCCGTTTTAATTCAAATCCCGAGGTGGGCATGATCCTAACCCTGACATGATAATCGCAGAGAGAGAAGAGTACATTCAAAGTACATTATTGGCATTTGGCACAGATGAGTTCACTCTGGCGTCTAACGTTAATCCGAGATGCATGAAGTATCCAATTTATATGACAGACTGCTGGGCTATTTAAGCACGCTCACCTTTTGGAATGCAAATAAACGTGCCTCTGACTGTATGTATATCATTTTATTTAGATTAGTTGATTTGGTTTATGAAAAGGACAGTGTGTGCACGTACATTAATCATCTGTGGTAAACAAGAAGGTGGGTGCACCAGATTTAGCAAGAAGCTAATTTCCATCTGTAGTTCTAGACAGTAAACTAATAAGTACAAAGTCATATACAGTAGAAGTACAAATAATACAAAAAACAAGAATACAGTCATATAAAAAGCCCTTAAATCAAATCAAATCTATTTGTAAAGCCCGAAATCACAAGTTAATGTCCCCATGGGGCGGACAAGTCTTCTTTAAATAAAAATATCACAATAAATCAAGAACAAAAAAAAACACCATGAAATCCAAAATAAATGTAAAATAAATTACATATCCCTCCCCTCCCTCCACCCTCCCTCCACCCCTCCGTCCCACCTTTCAACGAAAAACACAATACATCATAGCCAATACATTATGGGAAACAATAAATGCAAACACCCTACCTACATAGTAGACACAATTAAAGAACTTTAAATTCTTGCTCCATCCAAATATATACCCACATATCTTTATCCTAACATATACCCACAGATCTCCATCCTAACATATACCCACAGATCTTCATCCTATAACATATACCCACAGATCTCCATCCTAACATATACCCACAGATCTTCATCCTATAACATATACCCACAGATCTCCATCCTAACATATACCCACAGATCTCCATCCTAACATATACCCACAGATCTATATGGTCTGATATACAGTACTGAATACCTGAGACCAGCATGATATACAGTACTGAATACCTGAGACCAGCATGATATACAGTACTGAATACCTGAGACCAGCATGATATACAGTACTGAATACCTGAGACCAGCATGATATACAGTACTGAATACCTGAGACCAGCATGATATACAGTACTGAATACCTCACACCAGCATGATATACAGTACTGAATACCTGAGACCAGCATGATATACAGTACTGAATACCTCACACCAGCATGATATACAGTACTGAATACCTGAGACCAGCATGATATACAGTACTGGATACCTGAGACCAGCATGATATACAGTACTGAATACCTCACACCAGCATGATATACAGTACTGAATACCTGAGACCAGCATGATATACAGTACTGGATACCTGAGACCAGCATGATATACAGTACTGGATACCTCACACCAGCATGATATACAGTACTGGATACCTGAGACCAGCATGATATACAGTACTGGATACCTGAGACCAGCATGATATACAGTACTGAATACCTGAGACCAGCATGATATACAGTACTGAATACCTGAGACCAGCATGATATACAGTACTGAATACCTGAGACCAGCATGATATACAGTACTGAATACCTGAGACCAGCATGATATACAGTACTGAATACCTGAGACCAGCATGATATACAGTACTGAATACCTCACACCAGCATGATATACAGTACTGAATACCTGAGACCAGCATGATATACAGTACTGAATACCTCACACCAGCATGATATACAGTACTGAATACCTGAGACCAGCATGATATACAGTACTGGATACCTGAGACCAGCATGATATACAGTACTGGATACCTGAGACCAGCATGATATACAGTACTGGATACCTGAGACCAGCATGATATACAGTACTGGATACCTGAGACCAGCATGATATACAGTACTGGATACCTGAGACCAGCATGATATACAGTACTGGATACCTGAGACCAGCATGATATACAGTACTGGATACCTGAGACCAGCATGATATACAGTACTGGATACCTGGTAGGATCATAGCGTTCAGGCAGGTCTTTGCGGTTTGTGATGTTATTTGTTGGCAATATTATACTTGAAAACGTGAGACATCTTTTTTATATGTTTTGATGATGAGTGATGAGTGATGATGTCATGATGAGTGATGATGTCATGATGAGTGATGATGTCGTGATGAGTGATGATGTCATGATGAGTGATGATGTCGGTCATGAGTGATGATGTTGGTGATGAGTGATTATGTCGTGATGAGTGATGATGTCGTGATGAGTGATGATGTCGTGATGAGTGATGATGTCATGATGAGTGATGATGTCGTGATGAGTGATGATGTCGGTGATGAGTGATGATGTCATGATGAGTGATGATGTCGTGATGAGTGATGATGTCATGATGAGTGATGATGTCGTGATGAGTGATAATGTCGTGATGAGTGATGATGTCATGATGAGTGATGATGTCGTGATGAGTGATGATGTCTTGATGATGAGTGATGATGTCGGTGATGAGTGATGATGTTGGTGATGAGTGATGATGTCGTGATGAGTGATGATGTCGTGATGAGTGATGATGTCATGATGAGTGATGATGTCGTGATGAGTGATGATGTCTTGATGATGAGTGATGATGTTGTGATGAGTGATGATGTCGTGATGAGTGATGATGTTGGTGATGAGTGATGATGTCATGATGAGTGATGAGTGATGATGAGTGATGAGTGATTATGTCATGATGAGTGATGATGTCATGATGAGTGATGATGTCATGATGAGTGATGATGTTGTGATGAGTGATGATGTCATGATGAGTGATGATGTCGTGATGAGTGATGATGTTGGTGATGAGTGATGATGTCATGATGAGTGATGATATCGGTGGTGAGTGATGATGTCATGATGAGTGATGATGTCGTGATGAGTGATGATGTCATGATGAGTGATGATGTTGTGATGAGTGATGATGTTGTGATGAGTGATGATGTCATGATGAGTGATGATGTCGTGATGAGTGATGATGTCATGATGAGTGATGATGTCATGATGAGTGATGATGTCATGATGAGTGATGATGTCGTGATGAGTGATGATGTCATGATGAGTGATGATGTCGTGATGAGTGATGATGTCATGATGAGTGATGATGTCGTGATGAGTGATGATGTTGGTGATGAGTGATGATGTCGTGATGATGTCATGATGAGTGATGATGTCGGTGGTGAGTGATGATGTCTTGATGAGTGATGATGTCGTGATGAGTGATGATGTCATGATGAGTGATGATGTTGTGATGAGTGATGATGTCGTGATGAGTGATGATGTCGTGATGAGTGATGATGTCATGATGAGTGATGATGTCGTGATGAGTGATGATGTTGGTGATGAGTGATGATGTCATGATGAGTGATGATGTCGGTGGTGAGTGATGATGTTGTGATGAGTGATGATGTCGTGATGAGTGATGATGTCGTGATGAGTGATGATGTCGTGATGAGTGATGATGTTGTGATGAGTGATGATGTCATGATGAGTGATGATGTCATGATGAGTGATGATGTCGGTGATGAGTGATTATGTCATGATGAGTGATGATGTCATGATGAGTGATGATGTCGTGATGAGTGATGATGTCGGTGATGAGTGATGATGTCATGATGAGTGATGATGTCGTGATGAGTGATGATGTCGTGATGAGTGATGATGTCGTGATGAGTGATGATGTCATGATGATTGATGATGTCGTGATGAGTGATGATGTCATGATGAGTGATGATGTTGGTGATGAGTGATGATGTCGTGATGAGTGATGATGTTGTGATGAGTGATGATGTCATGAGTGATGATGTCATGATGAGTGATGATGTCGTGATGAGTGATGATGTCGTGATGAGTGATGATGTCGTGATGAGTGATGATGTCGTGATGAGTGATGATGTCATGATGAGTGATGATGTCATGATGAATGATGATGTCATGATGAGTGATGATGTTGGTGGTGATGAGTGATGATGTCATGATGAGTGATGAGTGATGAGTGATGATGTTGGTGATGAGTGATGATGTCGTGATGAGTGATGATGTCATGATGAGTGATGATGTCGTGATGAGTGATGATGTCGGTGATGAGTGATGATGTCATGATGAGTGATGATGTCGTGATGAGTGATGATGTTGGTGATGATGAGTGATGATGTCGTGATGAGTGATGATGTTGGTGATGATGAGTGATGATGTCGTGATGAGTGATGATGTGCAACTATTTTTCCTCACACGCATCCGCTGTTCACTGGTGCGTCCTGATGTCCAGGCATGGGCTCAGTAATGAATGAATAGACATAATAATGGTATAGTTTAGGCCTGTCCCCGACTAAGGATTTGTATAGTTGACCAAAATGTGCCAATAGTCGACTGGTAGTCGACTACCCTGCCCCAATTGCAAAAAAAAGATATAATAATAATTATACATATATATTTTTGGAGCATTCCATTTGGGCTGTGGGGGTTCTTAATGTTTGAAGGAGTCGACTGAAGGCTTCTTGTCCTCTGCAAAAGCATGCAATTGGTCCACTGATGGATACATCTTGATATTTGTCTAGTCTAGTGTGTTCATTAGATGGGTGAAATCCTCTTTCAGTGCCTCTGTGCCTGTTTTCTACGGCTCCATTCGATCGATTAGTCGACTTGTCAAGGTCAGCCCTAGTATAGTTTATGGGAGCTGCTGATAAGATCTGATCTCCTCACCACTGAATAAAGTCTCAGCAATGAAACATCTCAATAAGATTATGCTATTTCACTGTTTTGTGAGAACGACAACGTCCCTCCTAAGCTCAGCTGGAGTAATTGGAAGAACATGGTCTGTGACATGTGGCCACCAGAGCTTGTTGTTCTATATGTATTTAATAGGAAGCCAATGGCCACGGGGTGATGGATCAGCTAGCCTAGTGTTTACCTTTTCCAGTATTGTTCTGAACCGTAGTAGAGTACAGGGGAGCGTTCTCCTAACAGAACCGTAGTAGAGTACAGGGGAGCGTTCTCCTAACAGAACCGTAGTAGAGTACAGGGGAGCGTTCTCCTAACAGAACCGTAGTAGAATACAGGGGAGCGTTCTCCTAACAGAACCGTAGTAGAGTACAGGGGAGCATTCTCCTAACAGAACCGTAGTAGAGTACAGGGGAGCATTCTCCTAACAGAACCGTAGTAGAGTACAGGGGAGTGTTCTCCTAACAGAACCATAGTAGAGTACAGGGGAGCATTCTCCTAACAGAACCGTAGTAGAGTACAGGGGAGCGTTCTCCTAACAGAACCGTAGTTGAGTACAGGGGAGCGTTCTCCTAACACTCCAGGGTAGTCCCTTTCATTACTGTGATGCACCGAGTGAATACACAGTCCCTTATTCCACCATGTAAAATGCCTACAATTAAGTCTGTCTCGCTTTTCTCTATCAAAATGCTTCTCGTACAATTATCACAGAGAAATGTCAAAGGTACTCACAGTTGCATGAGGGTTTCGGACAGACAAACGCTAGGGTTTGAAAGCTCGGCGTTGCTAATAAACATTTTAAATAATGTTTGGGCGCAACGCCGAGCTTTCAAACCCTAGCGTTTGAGAGAAAACATGCTTGGTTTTTGCTATGGGTGGGAATCACCAGAGGCCATACAATATTATATGATCACGATTCTGGAGGCACAATATTGTAATATCACGATATTGCGATATATATATTGTCATTTAAACCTGGAAATGATGTCCCTAACGGAAAATGTTGTTAACATCTGCAATTAAAAAATATATATATACTGTATCATCTGTGTTATCTAAAAAGATAACATTTTCAGTCTGTTCACCTCACTCTAATCCTTTTTATTGCAGTAAAATAGGATTGTCAGGCAAAAAATAATCATAATTTTTTATATCGATACTTGGCATCACTGTATTGATATTATATTGGCACACAAAATATCTCCATATAATTGCTGTATCGATTTTTTTACTCCACCCCTAGTTTTTGCCCTAAGGTCATAACAGGGGGGGCACTTGGGCTGACCAGAGGAGCTGACCATAGGGGCACTTGGGCTGACCAGAGGGGCTGACCAGAGGGGCACATGGGCTGACCAGAGAGGGGCACTTGGGCTGACCAGAGGGGCACTTGGGGTCGCTCAAGTGCCCCTCTCTGGTCAGCCCAAGTGCCCCTCTCTGGCATTGAAGTAATAATGATTATAATAATAATAATAAACTGTATTTGTATAGCATACAAGAATTGCAGACCAAAAGTGCTTCACAGCAGTAAAACAGACATACAATTAGCATAAATTAGACAGAATAAAAGCAATGCAGAGAATAAGGAAAAGGGTCAAAGCAGGTCTAATAACAATACAAATATTGACTCTTTGTTCCGTTGATCCTGTAATTTATTTTGTATTATTACCCTGTTTTTCGGGGGGGGGGGGGGGGTTATCTAATGAAGTTAACCATTAGGACCACTGGTTATGGTATTAAAAGGGCACTTCAGCAACCCAGACTCCCAGAGCGAAGCTGTTGTCTTGATGTTTTCCTAACTTCTTTAGCTAGACCACGCACCAGAAAAACACATTGATGGTCTGAGAAATGCCTCCTTGTCCGTAAACATGTCATGAGGTAGGGATAGTTTTTTAGGAGTCCCTGACGCCAGATAGATTACATCTACTGTAGACTATTCATCGCGGCGGTCAGCTCTTCAAAAAGTACTCTGTCACTCAAATGATATTGCGTGACGCATGATCAAAATAAGCAGTGTTCCTTGCTTCTTGGAATGAAACAAGATAAGCTGAAGAGAAGTCACTGAAAGATGTGTTCTCACTTGGCTCCGAATGTTTCAAGTATAGTGCTCATTTTGGCAGTGAGGGTGAACACATGACAACATTTTCTTTGGGTGTGTTTTGCATAATATAATAGAGTATGAGTGCAAAGCTTGAGGGGATTTTTCATAATGGGTCACCGTCTGTGTTTGAAAGCATATTAAAAGAAATGTCTCTCTTTCACCTCCTCCTCGCCCCCATTGTCATCTGCTCCTGAATTAGCTGTCCTCCACTGCAATTTATAAATTAAACCATAAACTGTGACTTCAGTGTCCTCCATGTTTACGCCCCATATTTGTCATTGTTAATTTGCGCACACAGGTCAGTTCAGGAGCGTGACCAGTTCACATTGGAATCTGATCTTGGCCACAAAATAATGTGAACGATGCAGCCCATTTTAACCCTTTCACTGCCACACTACAGAAGGTTAACCCTTTACTATCACAAGGGTTAACCTTCTGTAGTGTGGCAGTGAAAGGGTTAACCGGCTGTCGTGTGGCAGTGAACGGGTTAACCTTCTGTGTATTGTCGCAGTGAAAGGGTTAACCGTTTGGTAGTGCAGCAGTGAAAGGGTTAATGAGAGTCTTCTCTTTAAGCTGCCTCACGTTCAATCACACCTGTAACTGAGGGGTACAATTCCCTGACTGTATTACTAGATATGATACTTACTACCACTACCTTTGTACTTAATATTCGGCCACCCAGTACACGGCATAAATATATTATCATGAACACTCTCACGTAGATGAAACGGATCCAACACAAATGTACGAATTAGAAACAGGTCTTTATTTCTACACAGCGATGGTGTGTAGAAGAAGCACTTAATCACTTAATTACATTTATGAATTGAAATAGTATGCACTTTTATGGCAAGGAGTATTCGTCGGTATATCAATAGAGAATGTCCAATCTCTGAAGGCGCAGGTGGTAAATATACGACCTGGAATAGTTAAGGAATAACAGCAATGATACTTTAATGATTATACTAGATACACTAGAGGGGGTTAATCCGGTCGCTTGTAAGCCGACAGGAGTAGGAGGGGGGGGGGGGTAGAATCCGGCTGCCTCGTCCGGCCAAGGGTATCCCAGGTGAACCCACTGTAGTGCCGTTCAATGCGCCGGCGATCCTTGGACCACAGATGAAAGCAGGTGGACTCTTTGTGGGCCGGCTCTCTCCGGTCCACGGGGGAGAGACGTGAAGCGACCTCGTCTTGCAGAGCGTCTCCTCACCTTGCGTCCTCTCCAGGGGGGGGGGTTCCAACACACGGCAGTGTCGGGGGTCTTTATCCATGGAATAATCAAAGTATCCAAAGCATAATCCGTGCCTGGGAAGGCGGGCTGTCGTCGGTAGAATAATCCGGTATACAGGTCCACTCGCTCGTCGGCTCTGGGGCTCCTCGGGTGCAGCTTCACATAGGGTCAACCACCCTGGGTAAGCAGCCAGTTCTCTGCCCGAAACGATGGGGTACTGACTACGGTAGTATTCTCACCGCACGAAGCACTATATATTAACAGACTATTATTAGCTTAATAGACTACGTCCAACTCGACGATATAGTGCCAAATATGACTATTCAAATATTAATATACACGATGTCTCAATACCGATGGTAGGCGAACTTGGCCTTACTCCCACACGTGGCGTCGCGGGGAGGCTTTACGTCTGTGACTCTATTGGAGGGTAAGAAACTGGACTGAAAAGAAAGTCCTACTTTAGTAGCGCAGTATATATACGCACTATGAACAAATAGTCCCATTAGTGGTGCGGTAGCCAAATGCCTACGCGGAACTAGGACTTGTCCGTACATGTGGAGCGGTACGTTTGAACTGGGTCTGAGGGGTATGGCAGCCTGGCACCAAGGTCTCGACCAATAGTAGAATGGAGACTATTATGGGATGTTCAGTAGGCTAGAATGGATATTCAATGCATATTGTACAAGGAATATACAAGGGATATCAGGGAATATTAGAGAATATACAAATACAATTAAATATATATATATAAATAAATATATATATTCGGTTTAATCTGGCCCTTCACAACAACACCCATTCACTCACACACACCGATGGCCAAGGCAGCCATGCAAAGGTGTCAACCAGCTCATCGGGAGCAGTTAGGGCCGGTTAAGTGTCTTGCTCAAGGAACACTTCGACGTGAGGTCGGGATGAGCCAGAATCGAACGGGGAACCTTCAGATCACCAGAGGGCCGCTCGCTCTACCTCCTGACTGAGCCACTGCCACGCCAGCCAAACACAACAATCAGATCTGAGCAATACGTCTGAATTGAGCACTATATGCTTGCAGTGTGAACGCAGTCAACGTGGCCTTCTGTATGTGCTCCTGCTACGTTCAAATGTAACCCGGTGCTTCTCTCTCCAATCAGGTCTCTGACATCAAGGCCACCTAATCATCCCTTCCCCTTTATTGGCTGATATCAATCCCTGTCTCCTGAGCCGTTCAGCCGTTGTGTAGTGTGATGTGTGCCTGGTGCCAGTGTATGGTAGCCATTGAGCCTGCGTAGCCCAAGGTTGGGTGCTATACCAGTGGTGGTGAAGGAGGCAACCCTAACCCTACATTGTGGGGAGTGCTTTGAGTGTCTAGAAAAGCGTTATATAAATGTAATGAATTATTATTATTACATCTCCAGTGCTCCTTATCCCCTTTGCTTTTTTACAAATATGCCTCCTTGAGAAAAGGAATGTGGGTCTATTTCTTCTCATCACACATACAAGACGAGCTTAGCAAAGGATTTGTCGTTGTTTAACTCTCTCAGGTGTAGGAGCCGGAATGAGATGGAATTTTGTGAGCTGAACATTCTAATGACGATAAACATTTCAGTAAATCACTAAGCAAGAACAAAAATAGATATTGAAAAGTTAACTTGTTAAGACAGGTGTGGTTGTTCAAAGTGAGTTCCATAATCGTGAAACAAGTACAATTTCAAGTACAAGTTCATTCAACCTATATTTAGCAATGTGTTTAAAGGGTTAATGAGACTAATACAAGGTATTAGTAGACTATAGACATATACATCCTTTGTATGGTTTGACAAAACACTGACTACAAAAGTTGTCCGGCCCCCGACCTGACTGGCACCCCAGCGCTTTTTAGGTCAAACTGTTACCAAGTGAGGCACTTTTTGTCTAGAGGTCAAAGGTCACTATTTGACAGCATTACAGATTTAACTTTTTTTTAAGGTTCTCTTGGTCGTTTAATTATATTCTGATATACAGTAGCACAGGTACGCCAGTGTGCTGCTCACAAATACTCAAAACTAGTTTTCACACTTTTTTTGTCCGGCGACCTACATTTCCAGAATTAATATTCTTACGACCCAAAACCGATTTGGCAGATTATTGTACAGGCTATTATGGGATAACAAATGTTAATCCTGCTTTTAGACCGCTACACTACTACACTGTTTCATTCAACACCTCTAGCTTTTCAAGCGAGGGTTTCTGCCTTCATATGAGTGGAGAACAATTCTGGGACCCGTTTGAATCTTCCCCAAGAGACCCGTAGCAGGTCCCCGCTGCTCCTAGAGCCGGCCCTGCAGCCGACACAAGTTTAGAACAGAAGACCCGCCTACAGTTATTGTTTAAAGGAACACGCCAACATTTTGGGAAATTAGCTTAGCGTCTTCTCCAGAGAGAGACAATAAGATAGATACCAGTTTCCTCTCTGTGCGTTCAGTAGAAAGCTATCTGGCTGCACGTTAGCCTAGCTTAGCACAATGAATGGAAGCGGACATGGTCGGTTAGCCTTCGGGTGAGGTGTTAGTTGGTTAATGCCTAGGCTAACCGGCCATGTCCACTTCCATTCATTGTGCTAAGCTAGGCTAACGTGAGAAGACCGTAAGCTAATTTCCCAAAATGTTGGCGTGTTCCTTTAAGTAAGTTATACTTCATTATCCCTTTGGAGAAATGTCTCCTGTGCATTTGACCCATCCTAACTATTCAGGAGCAGTGGGGCAGCCACGACGCCTGGGGACCAACTCCAGTTGAAATGCCGGTGTCTTGCTCAAGGGCAACGGCAGAAGTATATACCTAGCATGCATGTCTTTTGATGTGGGAAGAAACCGGAGTACCCGGAGGGAAACCCACGTAAACACAGGGAGAGAACATGCAAACTCCACACGGAAAGGCCCCCTGCTGGGGTTTGAACCCAGGAACTTCTTGCTGTGAGGCTAGGTGCCAGCGGGCCGCCCCAAAGGCGTGTCATCAGGCGTGTCAGTGGGGGGGGGTAAATGTATCACCCCCCCCCCCCCCCCCCCCCCCCCCCCCCCCCGCCACACACACACCAACCCTTGTTTATCATCGATTTCACAGAAATGTTTGGGAGGAAACGTTCTCATCGCAATCTCTCACAATAATCTGGTGGATTTGCGTAACACAATATCTGGCTCCTCCCTCAGAGCTAACCATGGTGAACAGAATCAAACCAAATGGCACGGGGCAACGGGTAATTTAATGAACTGGGGTAATAGGTAATTTTCGATTTGGGCTAATGCCTCGTACCAGCGAAACGAGGTCAACCAGAGTCCAGAGGCCAGCTGGTTCAAACGGATCGTGATGTGAAGGTTGTGAACGGTAAAAGGGGATGACAGCTGATAGCTGCCAGAAGATCTGTGAGTGTCAATAGTGGATGCTGGGTAGCACACACGTGACTGAAAGAAGTGGTGTGTGTGTGTGTGTGGTGGTGTGTGTGTGTGTGTGTGTGTGTGTGTGTGTGTGTGTGTGTGTGTGTGTGTGTGTGTGTGTGTGTGTGTGTGTGTGTGTGTGTGTGTGTGTGTGTGTGTGTGTGTGTGTGTGTGTGTGTGTGTGTGTGTGTGTGTGTGTGTGTGTGTGTGTGTGTGTGTGTGTGTTGTGCGCGTGTGTGTGCGTGTGTGTGCGTGTGTGTGTGAGGTTTATTCTAGAGGTTGGCTGTACCTTCGACCACAGCCTGGAGGAAGCCTTTTTAACCAAGTTGCTGAAATATCAGCAGCTCAAGCTGAACATCTCACAACTAGTGTCAACTTTTAGTTTACATTTTTGGCAGCCTGGGTCATGTTCACAAGCTGGTGGTGAGGGCCTTCAGACGGCCCACATCTCCAAGAGAAAGGCTAAACAGTTAGCAAGGTATTGCTCTATATCTGCTATTATTGGTAGCCCCTCTATTTGGAGACAGCGTTTCTTTTTGTACCCATAGAGTAGATATAGTTTTACGGAAATGCTATTAACCCACATTTGAAACATCATCTGTGTCAATATTGTATGTGTACGATGAATGCTGCACAGTCACAAACGTAATTGAATGACTCCCAATGAGCTAATTGCACTGTTAGTGTTTATGTCCTTAGTGTACTTTGTATTCATGTGGACATAAATAAAGCATTTACAATGTGTGTGTGTGTGTGTGTGTGTGTGTGTGTGTGTGTGTGTGTGTGTGTGTGTGTGTGTGTGTGTGTGTGTGTGTGTGTGTTTGTGTGTGTGTTGTGTGTGTATTCTGTAGACAATTTTGCTGTCTGTGCTGTCCTAAATTTGCTGAATATAAATACCAACCTAATTGTTAATCAAGCGCATATGTATCTGAAAGATCTCTGAATATCTGACTGCATTTACATCATATACAGAGATGTATATATATATACTCTAACAGTGAATAACCTGTGGGGGGGGGGGGGAATCTCTCTCGAAGTCTCCAAAAATGTATGTGTGTTTTTATAAGCTACTCAGTCAGCTACCTCCTCTCCAACCTCCCGGTCCACTAAGGAAGCTGGGGAGAGAGATTTAAATACTATATTAATGATTCAGGTTGGCGAGACATGTGGAATTTGTAATAGAACAAGTTTTATCCAATCAAGAATTACTCACTGTCTGTATAACCCGTATAAACCCGGTCTTAAAGGATCAGGCCGGTGTTATTTTCTTTATTTTCCTTATCGTCAACATAGTCCAGGAAAATCTGACCAAAATCTGCAATGCATTTCTCATAAGTACGGTCCAGACTCCATCCAGCCAACACCAGATTAGAGCTCGTACCCAGAAGTCATAGAACTCCATTGTTGTAAAGGAAAGAAGGGTTCAAACAAGTCACAGAGCCATACTGTTGCTTTGGTCAACATCATTCATCGTTTCCCTATAGTCTCTCTAGTGTCATGTGCAACATGCATTCTACACTGTTCTGTTTACTACTGTACATCGATAGATCTGTTGCCTTTTCTAAGTACATTTTTTAATAACTACTACAATGCCCCTGTTTTTCACGATAATATATTATTTAAACCTGCAAAGATGTGTTTTTTGCTAGCTTTATTCAATGATTTTAACATACAATGTGAACGCATGTCTTCCTGGTATGAGTATGAAGAGTATTGAGAGTAGAAGAAATTTATTTTGGTTTTTGGTCTTTTCATAGGCTATGTTTAAAATGAAGGGAACATTTTTTTATTTAATTTTTTTTATGTAAGAAAGAAGAATTACACTGGACTTATGCTTTAAGATATAGAATGGACATGGGGATATAACCTATATGACCTTTATGTCTGAAATGTAAAACAGAGCATGGTAATTATAGGTCGAATCCATAAATGCCATCAAACAGAGACCTCTAGGCAACATTGCCTCACTTGGTATTGCATTTTATTATTATTTCTTTTTTATTTTGATCAGATGTTGGAGTTTAGTAACTTATTATAGTGTGAATTTCCTCCGACCTCTCTTGGCAGAGCCTGGGGTGCGGCCCAGCAGTAGCAGCCCCTCCCCCCTGTCATCTTTGATCCGAACAGGATGGCCTCTGTTTTCCCTAGATGAAGAGATAGTTTGTTATCTGACAGCCATGTCTGCACACTTGATAGCCCTTACCTTGACTAGGATGTACTCCAAAAAGAATATTCCAATTATCGGATCGCCATTCCAAGTATTGATGTCGATCGTGTTGCCAACATAATCCACCAAAGAACATGAACCGGGAGTGCTTGATTCTCCTCAATCCATGCGTTATAAACGCTTGTCCTGCCCGACAAGGAAAACCACGGACCGGACTTTTTAGATTGACGCACAGCCCAAGCCAGAGAGTTTCAAAGGATGTGCAATACCGGCCGCAAGGCGGCAGGCGGCGGTATTGGATATTTGCAATCTCAGACTCATTCCCAATGATAACACATGCTCCCTCGATGGATTATGAATGAGAATATCGAATAAAAGAAATAACGATAGAAAACCCGACTTTTCTCGGGTTTGGCGCTCAAGCGTCGACAAGTTAACCCGACTTTATTCGTGAGTGGCGTCCAATGAGTTAATAGCACAAAAATCCGATGGGCAATTAGAGTAGTCAAATAACAGTCCAGGGTCAAAACACGTATCAAGCTCTCGTACTAAAAGGAAATGTTCAATACTCAGGGTTTGTCGTCCGGTCCAGGGTCAGTTTTACAAGGGGGTATCTCAGCCAGTCCAGGGTCCAGTACCACGAACACCTTCTCGTTATTACCCCTCTTCTCAACTACCTCTCACCTCACAAACTCCGTATCACACTCTCTCTCTCTGCTCTCTGCTCCTTCCTCACCTCCACTCAACCTTTCTCTGTCTCTCCTCGGGCTTTAAGCTATAGGTGTCTCTGTGTGTGTGTGTGGGATGGAGGTGATCACGTGGTGCACAGGTGTGTTCCATCAGTCCTAATCACCTCCCTAATTAACTCTCCTCTGCCCGTGGCAGTAGTATCTCCCTTCCTCCACATAGCCATGGGACGGGGGATGATATCTGCCTATCATACCTGTCAACCCTCCCGTTTTCCCGGGATTCTCCCGTATTTGACACTTATTTCCTGCCGTCCCGTTTCAATATTTTCCCGTAAATTTCCCGTATTTTCATTTTGCCCTTCAGTTCAACTTCTTACTAAAAAGGCTACATTACCCGCTGTGAAGACAACAGGCAGCAGCCTGGAGCCCCCACCAGTAGGGACCGCTCCGGGGGCTGACATAATGGCTGTACTCAACAAAAGCGACCGCAATTCAAATGGATGATATGCAATGAAACGACAGTAGGAAACCCCCTTAGGGGCCCCATGGCACTTGTGTCCAGCTAACATTAGCTATCTAGCTAGGTCTCACGTTGTTTTCAGACAGTTATCCTAGCTAGCTTACTGTAAAGGACAGGGACACTAAATTATCATGTTAGCATGTCTGATTATAACCTGAGCTCTGTTAATAAACTGTTTCTATATTTTTATAACAACTGACTCGATCTCAATTTCTACAGCTTACTGTCATGGCTCATTTTAAATATTCCACAACAGAACTATTCGGTACAGCCCTAGCATGTTTTTATATAGTCAATTATCTCACTTTTACTAGGTGACTATCTCAAATATGCCACCAAAAAAAAGAAGGAAAATGGACATAGGGAATTTTTCTAATCAAAGGGCAGCAGAGACAAGTGATACAGGGACACAGGTAAGGTCTTACAATGGCTTAGTGATTATAACAGTGCAGTTCAGCATTCAGTAACCCATACTTTTTGTCAACGTGTTTTTGATACTGCATTCTGTTGAACACACACCTCAGAACCGTACCTAATGAAAATTGGCTCAATTGCAAGAAAAATAATAGACAGTTATGATATTACATTCTGCTCAGCATAATTTGTATGCAAAATATTGTGGTTCCCTGCTTTAGTCTGTTGACACATTTCTATACTAAATGCTTTTGTAGTCCTGTGTCATACCTAAATGTCATATAAGTGAATTGTATAGAAACAACAACAACGTCTAAAAAAAACTAATAAAAAACACATTGACAAAAAATAAATTAAAAAAAATCACCAAAAGTGACTATTGACAATTGATTTGACAAAGACCCCCCCCCCTTCACCCCCCACCCTCCCTCTCTGGGAAATCTCCCTTATTTTAAAATCCCAATGTTGACAGCTATGATATATTATATATATATATATATATATATATATATATATATATATATATATATATATATATATATATATATATATATATATATATATATATATATAAACTAAAAGGAGAAAAACCTTCAAAGGAAAGAAGGGACCGCACACTCCACAGGACTCGTTTTTGCTTATTTATTGTTTGCACAACGCGTTTCGCTGTCGCTTCCTCAGGTGCTAGCAGCGAAACGCGTTGTGCAAACAATAAATAAGCAAAAACGAGTCCTGTGGAGTGTGCGGTCCCTTCTTTCCTTTGAAGGTTTTTCTCCTTTTAGTTTATTTATCTCTCTTGCGCTGACCTGCACCTCCAGTCGGGGTCCAACCAGATGTGCACGAGTCCTATCTAGTTTAATATATATATATATATATATATATATATATAAATATCATATATAATATATTGCATTCTTTATTATTATTATTATTATTATTATTATTGAAACAGAGCTCTCACAGGCTGCTCCGTCTCTGCAGGATCTCCTGCAGCTATTAGAAAGATGAATGGACTATTAATAGATGGCTTCAGCCTGTGGTCATGCAGGCTGTGGTCCTGTGAACTAGGCCTTCTAATGTCGTCTATATATATCTCTCTCTGATAAGGTGGGGGATTTAGAATTTGTCAAACCGGGGCTTGTCAAAATGATGAAGACACGTGAGAGATAGATCGGGCATGGAGGTCAAATGTGTGTGTGTGTGTGTGTGTGTGTGTGTGTGTGTGTGTGTGTGTGTGTGTGTGTGTGTGTGTGTGTGTGTGTGTGTGTGTGTGTGTGTGTGTGTGTGTGTGTGTGTGTGTGTGCGTGCGTGCGTGCGTGCGTGCGTGTGTGTGTGTGTGTGTGCGTGCGTGCGTGCGTGCGTGCGTGCGTGCGTGCGTGTGTGTCTGTCAGAGACCAGGGCTGAGTCGTCCGCGAAGTTGCAGTCACAAGCTAATGACATGTCATTTGCATAAATTAGGAACAGTAACGGTCCTAGTATGCTTCCTTGTGGAACACCACAGCTCACTGGGAGGGGGGGGGGGGGATAGGGTACCGTTCACCTCCACCATCTGTTCTCTCCCCTCCAGGTAGGATTGCATCCAGCTCACTGATGAACTATCAAAACCAATTGCTTTTAGCTTATCAATCAGAATGGAGTGATTGACAGTGTCGAAAGCCTTTTGGAGGTATAAGCATGACCACCATGCCACAGTATTTGCCCGCGTCCACCTCGTGTTTGATGTGGTCGTTCAGGGTTAACCTTCTGTAGTGTTGTTGTGAAAGGGTTAACCCTTTGTCGTGTGGCAGTGAAAGACATGATACAGCGGATTAGATGCTACTACAGTATACCTCTGCAAACGTCGACCAATCACAAGAGCACAGCCACTTTGACGTTTGTGTCATTCTCATTTATTTTTGTAGCAATCACCGCCGTCTTTGTTTTCACCACATGTCAGTACTAAATACCTATATGTCCCTATGCCATAAATGTCATGTTGTGTATGTCATAAATGTCTATATGAATTGAAAATGGGGGACCCTGATGGAAACAAGACAAACGTCTTTCTCAGGTCTGCATCCCCTTAACAATTGTATGTATTGAGCCGTACTGTATTGTACCCATTCTGCAATCTGTTAAATAAAGTTTTCATTCATTCATTCACCATAGCAATTAATAAAAAGTTCAAAACATGAAAACTACAAGTGAGTAAAAACAAATTAGTCAGGTAATCATGACTCCATGAGTATATGAGTCTGTTGTTTTGACTATGTTGGTTTCATAGCGTAATCCTCTCCACAGCGTTTGCTCACACTGGTCTTCAAATACAGAGGCACGTGGGTACTGTTACCATGGAAACAAGTAGAGATTCAATTGCATTAGGTACACAATCTTGTACCCATGACTTTTTTCTTGTTTTTGTCAAATGTGTCAGGCTCCCTACCATATTTCTGTTATTTTGTGCTGTAAAAAATAAATAAAAAAAAACAATTAAACCGTGTTTTCTTGTACATTCATCCTTGTCCTCAGATGCAGACAAATAAAATCCTCTTTTGCTTGACCAGAATATGATAACATTTTATTATTAAGGTTATAATTAGGCAGTGGCTATGATATAAGCTAAGATACGATAAGATAAGATAGTCCTTTATTGATCCCCTTGGGAAAATGCAGGCATCATAGCAGCAGGGGGGAGGGGAGGTACAGGTAGTAGAAGACATGGTATAGAATAGAATTATAGTAGAGTACAATTTTTTTTATTTTATAAAAAGGCATGTGTAAACAATATACAATATAATGAACTCTGGACATGCGCATATAGGATCAAATGACTGACTGGGGGAATGATTAGTGAAGGAGTAATTCAATTGTCCTTACCATAATGCACTATTTTTGAATGTTGTATGTTGGTAAATAAATGCTTTTTCTTTATTTGTGTGTACACCACGTGTGTCTGTGGTTTATTTTAAGACTTCTGCATTTCACATAATTGTTTTAGTTTTTGGTCCGGTGCCAGTGCCACTGATTTGGGCTGAACGAAAGCATTCGTATGCACTGCAGGCGCAGCACAGCCCCTTCTAGACGAAGTGTCCGGCCCATGGTCCGGCGGCCGGCCCACTCCGCTGACCTGCCCCGGACCCCCCTCCCCTCCCCTCCCCTCCCTGGCACCACGCGGGGCAGCTCCTGTTCTAATCCAATAAAACGAAGACTAGAGCCAGCTCTCCACCTCTGAACTCAGTCTGCCAAGACTCCTCCACTGGCATACAAGCTGCGCTGAGACCAGGTAAACTCGCTTCTTCACACCTTCTCTCTCTCTCTCTCTCTCTCTCTTTCTCTCCCCCTCTCTCTCTCCTCTCGTCGGCAACAGTTTATGTGGTGTTGGACCTCTGTGCGTCGGCGCTCCTCTGCTCCTCTTTCTCACGTGTTAGTAAAGGTATCTCTCTATCTTTCCCCCTCTCTATCTTTCCCCCTCTCTCTCTCCCCCCGTCTCTCTCTCCTCTCGTCGGCAACATTTCTCACGTGTTAGTAAAGGTATCTCTATCTATCTTTCCCCCTCTCTCTCTCTTCTCTCTGTTCCCCTGTGTGCCACGATATTCCTAGTTGTGTTTGACGATACGTTTTTCTGTGCGACTTTATTGCCAGTTAAAGGGGCACTTCACAAAACACAACGCTGATTTATTTTGCACATTGTCTGATAAATAAATTATGATGATGATGATTCACATCCGAATACTCTAAACCTTTGCACACGTTAATTTAGTTTGACTGAGAGTAAATGGATTTCAATATAGCCACCGGTGATGTCATCAGGGACATTGAATCTTTATTGTGTTGTGTTAATTTTACAGCTCAATTAAATGATAAGGTAGCAGTCCCTATAAGGAAAGGCATTGATATTTTTGACATCATGGAGCTGTAATTAACACGACAGGAGGATGCAATGTCCCCGATGACATCACTGCTGGCCATATTCAAACTGTTGAATATTAGCATAATGTTTTTGGTGAATTGCTGTATACAATACATGTCATTTTGCATTATTGTGTTGGCCTGTAGATGACTGTATGTGACATCGCTGGATTGTGTGATCAATAAGATAGAACTTGTGGTTCCCTAAATAATTGAGTCAATTTGTATTATTGAAGTGGTAAAGCTATATTGTTAGGACTGCATGTATTATAGTCATCAACTTACCTTGAGTCACAACGGTGAATGCATGTTATGTGATTTTATACCATGGCCTGGGTGAATACTCTTTTCTTATTGGTTGGCAGGTGTGCCTTAAAACCATGTAATCTCAAGATTAAGTAGGCTACAACTCTTTCAGCTGAGTAACAATGATCAAACAGTGCTGAAACTTGGGTGCTGCAGTATTGAGTGCATGTAACGGATTGTATCGTGAAGTGCAGTCACGAAGGGCTGGGGTGAGTAGCGGTGCTATGGGTTAAACTCACTCTCATCCTCAAAAGACACATAGACACGTTACAAAGTGAATTCACCTCTTGGTATAGCGGTCTTCTGTGTTGTTGCCCGCGGCGTGGGAGACCCGTGTTCGAAACTCCCTCGGGGCATCGAAGTTTGAGGTGACGTTGTCACAACCGTTACAATGGTGCCGACTGACCCGGATGCCTTGGGTGGAGTGGAGTGAGTTTAAGGAGCGTGAGTGTAACGGATGGTATCGTGAAGCACAGTCACGAAGGGCTGGGGTGAGTAGCGGTGCTATGGGTTAAACTCACTCTCTCATCCTCAAAAGACACATAGACACGTTACAAAGCAGTGAATTCACCTCTTGGTATAGCGGTCTCTGTTGTTGCACGCGGCGTGTTCGAAACTCCCTCGGGGCATCGAAGTTTGAGGTGACGTTGTCACAACCGTTACACATAAGACATATTAGTATAGTAGGAGGAGTGCATGGTAGTATAGGACAGTAAGAAGGTTAGTGTTTTTTTGTTTTCGTTTTTTTCTCTTCATCCTCTATATGCTTCTGTTACTTCTATATCTTAAAAGTAGAATCTGTAATGTCGTTGAACAGCAACCTCTCTAGGCAAAAGAGCCTACACTTTGTTTACATTTATTTTGTTTTGATCTGATGTGTGGGTTGGACTTGAGTGGGGACAGGGGGGAATGAATGAATGAATGAATGAATGAATGAATGAATGAATGAACGAATGAATGAATGAATGAATGAATGAATGAATGAATGAATGAATGAATGAATGAATGAATGAATGAATGAATGAATGAATGAATGAAAAATGAATGAAAACTTTATTTAACAGATTGCAGAATGGGTACAATACAGTACGGCTCAATACACACAATTGTTAAGGGGATGCAGACCAGAGAAAGACGTTTGTCTTGTTTCCATCAGGGTCCCCCATTTTCAATTCATATAGAAGGGGGGGGGGGCTGCTACTGCTGGCCGCACCTCAGGCTCTGCCAAGAGAGGTCTGGAGAATAAAAAAATATATATATTTATATACATATAGTGTCTCTGCAGTGAGGTAGGATGCAGCTTCATCTCGCTATTCAGCTGAACGAACTCTGGCATTGGTGGCTTACATCAAACACCATGAATTGTTTTGCAATTTGCACTGCTGTGTTTTAGTTTGAGTTATTCTGCAATTATGCACACAGTATTATCCTTTTTCCAAGATAGAGCTATAGCAAAGCAGATTAGTATGTGGAGAGGCAAATTATTCCTGGATTTGCATAATCCCCTTCATATCATGGCACATCCCGTCCTCGTAATTCAACTCGCAACCATGACTGTGGGCCTACTTGAGGCTATGACTGACAATCATATTTAACATGAAAAAAAAAAGGGTTATTGACTTGGGGACAATGAGATGTCTGGCTATAGCAAGCCAGCCTTTTTGACAAAAATACTGTCAAATCACTGTTAACCAGTGATTGTAACCTTCTTACTGTCCTATACCATGCACTCATCCTACTATACTAATTATGTCTTGTTATGTCTATGCACTCAATACTGCAGCACCCAACCTGCTGACTTGTTATACAGAACTTGTAAGTAGCTTTGGATAAAAGAGTCAGCTAAATGACAAAATATAATGTAACCACACAGGCAAGTCTATAGGCAGAAAGGCTTGCTAGCATAACGTTAGCTTTCTGGATCATTGTCACTGGCATCAGTCTAGTGACAAGTGGTTGTCAAGCAGTTGCTAAGGTGGCGCAGAGGGACAATAATGGAGTCCAGCAGTGAGCAAATTAAGCAATAGCTCATGACAGGCCATGGTATATGGTTATTATATCACAGCTAAGGGGCGTAGTTCTTAGCTGTGATATAATAACCATATGCCATGGCCTGAAGTGAGCTATTGCTTTTATAAAATGTAATGTAGTAAATAATAATGTTCAAAATAAAATAGGCCCTCCTGGCTGCCTGCACTGCAAAGCGGTTGCAATGCAACATAGGCCTACACACTACTAACAACTAGCTGGCATTATTTTTTTCATAGTCGGGAAGATATGCAGACTATTTACCAACACTGTTTTAACGTATGACCTACAGTAGGACCATTATTATACAGTTTTAATATTTTTTTCAGGCGAGAATGTACCCATTTAAATTCCAAATATGTAGTGAGCTCATCCAAATAACGCCTGTTTGCTCCAACGTTTTCGGAGATTGAGCGGCTGCGACACAACTGGGGACTTGAGGCCCAGTTTAACTGGGAATCCCCGTTCAACGTGAGGTTAACTATCGTAACCGATCATCCTGCTATATTCCTTTATCTGTGATTTATCAGTCTCCCCAGTTAGTAGCTAGATCAATAATCAAATAATCTGGATAAAATCCTCACTTACATCCATCTGATTCAGATGACACTAACGAATTTTTTTTGCCTCTCTTGTGCTGTGACGCGAGGGCTTCCCCAACTTTGACACCACGTTATTCTTTTTGGATCAAAGGTAAGGGCTGACGTCAATTCCACCTTGATCCTACAATGATTTCATATCGATCCAGCTGATCAGCGTGTGTGGTGTTCAAAACGAATGCCGTTACTGATTGATTGATTGATTGATTGAAAAGTTTATTAACAGATTGCAGAATGGGTACAGTACAGTACAGCTCAATACATACAATTGTTGAGGGGATGCAGACCAGAGAAAGACTTTCGTCAGATCAGAACATCAAAAAACGACCCCCCCCCCCCCCCTTGATGCATTCATGATGAAACATAACACCTATTATATACATTTGATTTGGAAATAGTAGCGTGTCCAGGCGAGAAACGCCAATGACTTTAGCTAAATTCACATAGCGCCCTATAACTCAGCTTTTCAGGAATTAGCCCGGATCACTCTGAAACTATACAATATTCACCACGAGATAACGTGCGAACGTATACATGAAAAAATTTAGTTTTTTTTTGCATGTTCGACGGGAGATAGTGACTGTCAAATTACCATAGTATTGTCTCCATAGCTATAATATAGAATATAGATATAGCTCTGCAAACATAGTGACACACAGTGAAAATAGGCAATTGAAAGCTGGCCCATTGACTACACTACAGGATGAGGATAATAGCTGGCGCTCAATCTGTTAAAGTCCTTGAAGATTATTTTACTTTTTTTTCAAGGACTAATAGCCATAAGTGTGGCAAAATCATACATTACCAGATTATTAGTGGGACATTACCCAAGGTCTCTTGGTGGTCTTGAGGATTATTTGAAGCTGTACCAGCGGTTAGGTCTTCCACCCTTCTAAGAGCTTAAGCCGGTTCTGTGCATGAGCTTTGAAACTGTGCTGTGGCTACAAGAACTTTGATTTGGACATTCTAAGATAGCCTTGTTACTCTCAAATAAGGAGACAGTGTATTTCTACCTTCATCATTTTACTCTGTATTGTATATTGTATATATGTGTATACTGACTGAACATTCCTTTACTTACTTTTTACTTACTTCTTAATTACATTTTTTACTTACTTTTTTATTTTTTATGTATTTAGCACACTCAGGGGCTCATACAGAAACAAGCATTTCCTCATAAAGTATTCTGTATTTTGTTGTGACAAATAATAAACAAACTTGAAACTTGGAACACGCCAACATTTTGGGAAATTTGCTTACCGTCTTCTCCAGAGAGAGACAAGAAGATAGATACCAGTGTCCTCTCTGTGCGTTCAGTAGAAAGCTATCTGGCTGCACGTTAGCCTATCTGTTAGCACAATGAATGGAAGCGGACAGTGCCGGTTAGCCTTCGGGAGAGGTGTTACAGTAGTTGGACAATGCCTACGCTAACCGGCACTGTCCGCTTCCATTCATTGTGCTAAGCATTGCATTCAGACTCGGAAGTTGTTTATTTTAATACATTTTTGTAATAGGTCCTAATCATTTGGCATAAGATATTGATGGCTAGTGCATTTGTTTGGTTATTGTGTCACAATGTAAATAAACTCCCTTTGAAATGTCAGCTCTTTGACTGCCAGAGTGGAGTGGACTCAACCATGATGACTTGGACTCGGACTAGGGTGATGGGGACTCGACTCTGGCTCTTCTTTGGTGACTCGGACTTGGACTCGGACTCGAGCTTTAGTGACTCGACTACAACACTGGCTGGTGCTGTAGTGCAACATCTAGTGGCATCTAATGTTATCTATAGCAGCTTTAAACTCATCGCCAGCTGCCACTTGAATAATAATAATAATAATAATAATAATAATAATAATAATAATAATATAATATTAAACCTTATTTGTATAGCACTTTTCATATAGAAATTGCAGTTCAAAGTGCTTCACAGCAGTAAAAAAAGCGAGCATAAAAAAGATAAAAAAGGTAGCAAGGTAAGGTAAATCGTTTTTTCACATTAGGATCTAACATCCCAATAGGCCTCTCTGTTTACGGTTTCATTCAGTTTAAAAATAGGCAGGCAGTAATAAAAACAATTAAATATAATAGAGTAAAAAACTGTGATAAAATAGTTCAATAAAAATATACTATAACATTTACAACAGAGCAGTGCATCGCTCATAACACTTAATAGAACAACAGAGCAGTGCATCGCTCTTAATACTATCCCTGCGTGTGAGCCCAGTATTAGGTTAGAGACTGTCCTGGTCCTGAAGTATTTTCAACGCTTTGACCATGACTTCAACTGATTTAATTGGTTTGGTGGCTTCTCTGATTCGGAACATTCAATTCGATACGTCTGAAAGTGTATGAGCATCCACAAACTACAGTTGGCAGTTCCTTCTTTTTGTCTTTAGTTGATCATATCTTCAGACAACCTCACGAATATCAATCTCAACCAAAATTGGCGACATGGCAACCCCCCCCCCCCCCCCCCCCATCACAGAAAATAAAATCATAACATCAAAGTTATGTTTAACCAACACTCAATACTTAACTAAATATCAAACCTTTTACATGAAGATAATGCACTTATATTTTCCTTTTCTGATCTTTTACAATGTGATTTTCTTTACTTCTTAAAGGAACACGCCAGCTTTATGGGAAATATGCTTACCGTCTTCCGCAGGGTCAGACAAGATAGATACAAATTGTCTTTCTGTGTGTTCAGTAGAAAGCTATCCCTCTGCAAGTCAACTATAGCTTAGCACACACAAAACCTAGCCAACAGCTAGGCTAGCTGGTCTGTATCCGCTTCCATTAATTTGTGCTAAGCTAGGCTAGCTTGCAGCCAGACAGCCTTCTATACTGAACGCACAGAGAGGAAATTAGTATCTATGTTCTTGTCTGACTAGGCGCATTTCCCATAATGTTGGCATGTTCCTTCAAACTGCTAGCTCTTTTAAAACTATACAAGTTGCTCAGACCTATTACGCACAGAGAGGAAATTAGTATCTATCTTCTTGTCTGACTAGGCGCATTTCCCATAATGTTGGCATGTTCCTTCAAACTGCTAGCTCTTTTAAAACTATACAAGTTGCTTAGACCTATTAGACCTGCCTATTACACACATGCCATGTTTAACTGTGATGATCGTCCATCTTTATACAGGAGCGTGCCTATGTTCCCACAGCCCTATGTTCCCACAGCCCTATGTTCCCACAGCCCTATGTTCCCACAGCCCTATGTTCCCACAGCCCTATGTTCCCACAGCCCTATGTTCTGATCCTTGTATCTGATTTTATCCCCCTTTCTCTTAATTTGGTAGCCAATTACACCCAACCTATTATCAAATTGTCCTCTGGTAGTAGAGGGTTCGTCCGGGAACATAGGGCTGTGGAAACATAGGGCTGTGGGAACATAGGGCCTCATTTTGAGAGAAATCGTAGAAATGTGGGAACATATAGGCTTAATTCTGAGAAAAATCTTAGACACGTGGGGACATAGGGCTGTGGGAACATAGGGCCTCATTTTGAGAGAAATCTTAGAAATGTGGGAACATAGGGCTTAATTCTGAGAAAAATCTTAGACATGTGGGGACATAGGGCTGTGGGAACATAGGGCCTCATTTTGAGAGAAATCTTAGAAATGTGGGAAGATAGGGCTGTGGGAACATAGGGCTGACCCCCTTTATACAGTATCTCTCTTTGCTGCAATGCCTTTTTGGGCCTTGTTGATCAGATGACAGGCGCATACTCTAAATCCTAACTTCCTAATGCCCAACATTCCATCATCTAATTACACGGATGGAGCCTTAGATTTAGCCAATGTAATCTGCTGGCACCCCCCTCCCCTGCAGAACGCACCTTGGTGGTTAGCAAATAGCAGAACATTTGTGTGGCACGGATCATGTCTCAAGATGGCCGCCAGACCAACAGGGTTGGAGACGTAATGTGATTTACTTGGCCTTGTGATCCAAATATAGGCCAGTGTTGCAGTAAATGTTGATTTCATCAGATGCTAGTGACACCGATTGGCCTATCTTAAGTCGCAACTGTTGCTTCACTCAGACAAGAATTTGTATTGGTTCAGGGGGCTTTGTTAAAGGAACACGTCAACATTATGGGAAATGCACTTGCCGTCTTCTACAGAGTCAAGACAAGAAGATAGACACCAATTTCATCTCTGTGCATTCAGTGTAAAGCTATCCGGCTGCAAACTAGTCTAGCTTAGCACCAAGGAAGTGGATACAGCCTAGCTTAAACCTCCGGGAGAGGTGTTTCTATCCAACAGCTAGGCTAGCTGGTACGTATCCACTTCCATTAATTTGTGCTAAACTAGACTAGCTTGCAGAATTTATATGCTGTGTGATTTTATGTGCCTTTTCTGCACTCGACGTGACTGTAAATGAGGGAAACCTCAGTTGCCTTTCGAGTTCAAATAATTTTTTTTATTAAATTGTATTACATTTCCCATAATGTTGGCTTTAAGGAAGGTGGGGCCCTTAGTGGGCAGAACATCCCTGGGTGTTCGTAAAACCCTACCCTCTTTTTCTTGATCTTCCAATCACAACTGTTGCTTTCCTCATGGAGCTTGAGAGATCAAGGTCAATTGTCCGCTCACTGTATTGCTTTCCTAAATATGCCATGTCTCCCTCGTCACACAGAGAGTGGAGCCACAGGCCAGAGTTCGGAGCTGAGATGGCGGAGCGCTATGACTGCAACCAGTGTAAGGAATCGCTCTACGGACGGAAGTACATCCTGAGGGAGGACAACCCCTACTGCATCGACTGCTACGAAGGCTCCTTCTCCAACACCTGTGAAGTGTGCAAGACCTGCATCGGCTGCACCAAAAGGGTGAGTCCCAAGCCGAGCGCGGTTGTCCCGTCAGAATACCAGCACTCTATAGACCTGTTCGCCGACGACGTCATGACAAATATGCGTGCACAGACCAGAGGCAGAAAGGAACGTAAATCCTGGTCAGAACAACGGGGCAGGTGGCGCAGTGGAGATTGCGCTCATCACCAATGCGAGAGACTCCGGTCTCGAATCCGGGTGTCAGCATTGCCTCCGGCTTGGGCCAGCCGGCATACTAACTCGTTTGGCTGAGTTAGCGGGAGGGAAGTTGATGGGTGGTAATCTGGCGTTGTGGACAGCGACTCCTACAGGTCAGGTCAGGGCGCCTGCACAGCAAAAGACAGGAAGTGGTGAAGGCAGCGTGACCTCCCACGCGTTACACTTCACCAATGAGAGTCCGCGCTGTCAGGTGAAAAGAGAGCCGCTGGCTGTCTCTGCATGTGTCGGAGGAAGCATGTGGTAGACCTCAGGGCTCCCTAGACCGACCAGTAGGGGGCACATGCGCACAACGACCAGGTAGGGGAGGGGGGAATTGGCATAACGACTAAATTGGGATGGGAGGAAAAAGCACAGAAAAATCAGGCAAAAAAAATAAATAAAAGAACAGTATCATATAAATGGACTCTATTTATATAGCAGCTTTTATCCAAAGCGCTTTACAACTTATGCCTCACATTCACCCGTGCACTCGTACATTCACTCACCGACAGCGGAGACAACCATGCAAGGTGCCAACCTGCTCACCAGAAGCAGTTAGGGGTTAAGTGTCTTGCTCAAGGACACTTCGACATGCTGCCGGGAGGAGCCTGAATGAACCGGGAACCTTCCAATTACCAGAAGACCACTCTACCTCCTGAGACACTGTCACATATCTACATCCCCTCCTACAGCCCTCCTCTCTGACCTCAGTACCATCTACATCCTCCTACAGCTCTTCTCTCTGACCTCAGTACCATCTACATCCTCCTACAGCTCTTCTCTCTGGCCTCAGTACCATCTACATCCTCCTACGGCTCTTCTCTCTGGCCTCAGTACCATCTACATCCCCTCCTACAGCTCCTCTCTCTGAACTCAGTACCATCTACATCCTCCTACAGCTCTTCTCTCTGGCCTCAGTGCCATCTACATCCTCCTACAGCACTTCTCTCTGGCCTCAGTACCATCTACATCCTCCTACAGCTCTTCTCTCTGGCCTCAGTACCATCTACATCCTCCTACAGCCCTTCTCTCTGGCCTCAGTACCATCTACATCCTCCTACAGCTCTTCTCTCTGGCCTCAGTACCATCTACATCCTCCTACAGCTCTTCTCTCTGACCTCAGTACCATCTAGATCCTCCTACAGCTCTTCTCTCTGACCTCAGTACCATCTACATCCCCTCCTACAGGTCTTCTCTCAGGCCTCAGTACCATCTACATCCTCCTACTGCTCTTCTCTCTGGCCTGAGTACCATCAAACGTCTAAGAAATAAGAATGACAGCAAATACGCTTTTTGAATATCCAAGACAACAGGTAGGTCAACACAATAGGTGGTCAACTGGATATAGGCTTCCATTCCCCTGCTCTGAAATCAGTCATTGTGTACACTAAACCTCTGTTTTGTGCGAGACGTTAAATCAGTAATCAGACTTTACCCAGATCAATCAACTCTTTGTGTTTTAAACTCAGACGGCATACCTGAGTCTCATTCCACACAATGCCATAAGCTTTGAATTAATAGTAGTCTAACTGTGTCGATTTGGGAAGCTGCCATTACATAAAGGAGATTAAGGTTTGAGGTGGTGAGAGGGGGCGGGTGGGGGCCGGGGGATGGGGTGTGCTAACATCCGGCCCGTGCGAATCCCTGAAGGGTCTGAGAAACCAAAGCAAAGTGATATGATTTGCAGAGTTTTTTACACGTTAACTCTCTCTCACTCTCTCTAATCATTTATTATAATCTCTATTTTTTGTCCATCAACCCCAAAATGACAGTCCACGTCTATACTGTTCATTTAATTTTCATTTAATTTCAAAACTTTATTTAAACTCGAAAGGCAACTGTGGTTTCTCATTACATACAGAAAAAGCCATAAATACAAAAATCTATTAAAACATGTATATCTTGATTGACAAAGGTTGGAGATGAAGGTTTTAAACTCTGCAACAGAGGGTAGAATCTGAAGCTTTAAGGATTGTTTAAATTCGGCATCATAGTGAAATGCAGATTTAACCTGTTCAGAGCAAACTTGGGGAGGGGGGGTCCTTAAGGACCAGCCAGTCACTAGAACGGGTTCCATAGGTTCCAATATTCCATTTCAATAATGATGTAGTATAAGGAGGTAGCATCAAAATAACTCTGTATCGGCCTATACTCAATGCCCAGGTTTCGGTCTTGGTATCATTATCCAGACTGAAAAAGTTGGATCCGTGCATCCCTAGAAAGAGCACAAGTCTTATCTCAAACTGTCAGAGAAGTATCATAAGGTGACAGATGCTCTTTGTTCCACATTTAGAGATCACGTTGTTTCTCCTTCGTCATGTTACCAGGTTTATCTATGAATATCATTCTCTCTTCAGAGGGCACTGCTGAGATTCCTTCAATATAATTTAATAAAAGTGTGTCTGACTCTTAAAGGAACACGCCAACTTTTGGGAAATTAGCTCATTTGCCATCTACCCTGGAGTTAGACAAGCAGATACATACCCTTTTCTTCTCTGTGCATGCATAAGGCTTAGGCAACATACACACCGTTAGCCTAGCTTAGCGTCATTCACTGGAAGTAGGTGTGCCAGTGTAGCCTAGTTTCCAACAGTCACGAAATACACTCCAAATAGAACTCCAAAACGTTCCTGTAAACATGGTGTGACCTGTGTATTTACCACGTGGAGACACAATTGTACACAATTTTTAAGTAGCTTTGGATAAAAGCGGCAAGCTAAATGACAAAATGTAAATGTAAAAAATTTAAATGTCGCATCATCCACATTCACATGTCTTTGACTACCAAATGGACCAAGTTGCTCTCTAACCCCCGTGTTTCTGCAGGATCTGTCCTACAACGAGCGCCACTGGCACGATGAGTGCTTCCTCTGCGCCACATGCACGTGCTCCCTGGTGGACCGGCCCTTCTCCACCAAGGACGACCTGCTGATGTGCACCGACTGCTACTCCAACGAGTACAGCTCCAAGTGCCACGAGTGCTTGAAGACCATCATGCCCGGTAAGGAACCCCCGCGGGTTGAAACTTTGTCCAGTAAACAAATGCATTTGCCCCCCATTTTCTCTCATGTTTGTTGTTCAACCAAGTGATACTGAGTTATTTCTATCATTCACGATTCAAGTTCCCGCTCTGTGACGCAGCGAAGTTGCGACGGATCTCGTTTCGATTGACCTATCTCAAACCCGGCCTTCTTTTCTTGATCACTCCAATCACAACGGTTGCTTTGTCTGAGGTAGGTGACGGTTCTGATTGGAGGATCGAGAAAGAGTGGCGTGGGGTTTGAGATAGGTCAATTGAAACGAGATCCGTTGAAACTTTGCCCTGCTCCGCCAAACGGAGCTTGAGTCATGGGGAAAGCTGAACGAGAGAAGTAACTCAGTCTCACTCGGTCGATGATAAAACCTTAGGAACCCTGAGTGAAAAGGGGGCGAGAGTGCGAAGGTTCATCTGGGTTTGATGAGGTCATTCGATTGAAGTCAAACAGGAAAATGACATTGATTGGTATGGGTTTCAAATCCTGTGTCTGACCGACAAATCTCTCTCTCTCTCTCTCTCTGCCAGGATCCAGAAAGATGGAGCATAAGGGCAACAGCTGGCATGAGAACTGCTTCACATGTCACCGCTGCGAGCAGTCCATCGGCACCAAGAGCTTCGTCCTGAAGGAAAGCAACAACTACTGCTTGCCCTGCTATGAGAAGCAGTTTGCCTTGGAGTGTGTCCATTGCAAAAAGGTAAAGATATCCGTTGTAACTCTTTTATCTTCAATGCTATGTGCAGGTTTTGAGTGTCTCTATGGCTCATCCCTGTGGGCGATAAATAAGCTAAAGCAGATGTGATGGAAGCATGAGGAGTAGGCGACTAGTCCCTCCCAGCAGAACTCTGCAACGCCCCAACTCTGGACTCCTTCAAAAAACTCCTCAAAACCCACCTCTTCAACTTGGCCTTTAACCCCTAATTTCCCACTTTGAATGCTGTGTCTGTCCACCATGTTTGTTATTTAATAATAATAAAAAATTCTATGTAAAGTGACCTTGGGTTTTATGAAAGGCGCTATATAAAACAAAGTTGTTATTATTATTATTATTATTAACGTGAGCCTGTCACGGATTGTGTCTTCTAGCCAATCATCAGTGGAGGAGTGACCTATCGTGACCAGCCGTGGCACAAAGAGTGCTTCCTGTGCATCGGGTGCAAGATGCCATTGTCCGGCCAGCGGTTCACCTCCCGGGATGACTTTGCCTACTGCCTCAACTGCTTCTGCAACCTGTTTGCCAAGAAGTGTGCATACTGCACCACCCCTATCAGTGGTAAGGCCATGATCTATATACTGCACCCCCCCCTATCAGTGGTAAGGCCATGATCTATATACTGCACCCCCCCTATCAGTGGTAAGGCCATGATCTATACTGCTCCACCCCTATCAGTGGTAAGGCCATGATCTATATACTGCACCCCCCCCTATCAGTGGTAAGGCCATGATCTATACTGCTCCACCCCTATCAGTGGTAAGGCCATGATCTATACTGCTGCACCCCTATAAGTGGTAAGGCCATGGCCCATGACCTATCTTAAAGGAACAGGCCAACATTTTGGGAAATTAGCTTACTGTCTTCTCCAGATAGAGACAAGAAGATAGATACCAGTTTCCTCTCTGTGCGTTCAGTAGAAAGCTATCTGACTGCACGTTAGCCTAGCTTAGCACAATGAATGGAAGCGGACAGTGCCGGTTAGCCGTTGGGAGAGGTGTTAGTTGGACAATGCCTAGGATAACCGGCACTGTCCGATTCCATTAATTTGTTAGATTTGGATCAATCAGCCAGTATCACCTCTCCATCGTTGTCGTTGTGTAGTTTCTGCGTTGTGTTTATTTCTCTCTGTCTTCTCATACTGGCTGTACAATCTTTGTCATCCCCCTTTAATGCAATCCGTAAGCATAAGAATTCGACACTGGGCCGCGTAGTACCCTTCTTGGAATCGTTGTTTATTACATAAACAAAAGCCTCAGATGTTACCCATTTCGTATTGTCCTTGAAAAGTCTTTGATGGAACACTAAATCATTATTCTATCATCTCTTCTGCTGTTTAGTCCAATGGTGGCTGAGGCCTTGTCGTTAGCCAAAACCCTTCTCCCGTTAGCCGAAGCTATTGATGATGTGTCATCTCCCCAGGGAGGGATGAAAAGTCTCTGATCCACGTCCGCTCGCATCAGCTTCGTGTCTAGATCTAACTTACACCCGGAAGGAAACTCACATTTACAATATTCATCATCATCATTATCATCTCGGCATAGCAATGACAGGCCCCGCCCCTCTTCTTGTGGCCATGTGACGCGCTGTCATGGCAACTGCTGTTCACCCCTTCACACACATTAAAAACGTCTGTTTCATTGATGTCAAACTCTCTCTCTGACCATTCTGCCTGCTGCTGTTCTTATCAGTTGTTATGTGCTGATGGCGACCTTGGCATGCCCTGGGCTCTATCTTAGTCTGCTGCTAAATACATTGCCTCTCTTTCCGACCGCCTCCACCACCATGCACATCTACCTCTCTGACCTGGCCCCTTTAGATGCTGTCATCTCCCCCAATATATACATTATATACATTGAAAAAACCTCGACATCCTTCACATTGATAGCATAGACTTTGTGTGGTGTCTTCTGGAAAGCTTGTGCTTCTGTCCTACAAAGTTGGTATGGTGTAGTATGGGTGTAGCTATCCAAATTGATGCACTATACACTAGTGATATATTTATTTTGATAAACACATGGATTCAAAATGGCAACTGTACAATTCATTCAAACTAATAAGCTGTTCAGATTGCTTGTTTCATTATTTATTTTCTCCAGATATAAGGAACGGTATGTCACGTTAAAGGGCCATGTCACCAATGTTCAAGCTCAATCCTATCATTCCGTTGTGAGGAGGATTATGTAATAATTTCTTTTTTTTAATCCACTTTTTCTCCTTATTTTCTATTTTTCTCCCATCCCAATTTCGCCTCGCCAATTCTCCCTTCAATTCTCCCCTCCCCTGTCTCGGACGTTGCTAGACTATGCCTCCCACTGGTCGGCTGCAGTGAGGACCAAGCCTTGCATCATGTGTCCCCTCCGGTACACGAGGAGGCAGCTGTCGCATCTTTTCACCTGAACAGCGCGATCTCTCAGTGGCGAGGAGTAACGCGTGGGAGGCTCACGCTGCGCCCGATACTTCCTGATTCTGCTGTACAGGCGCACCAACCGACCTGTAGGAGTCGCTGTCCACAACGTCCAATCCTCACCCACCGGCTTTCCCACCCTCTAACATTGCCAATTGTATTAGTATGAACGACCAGCCAAGCCGGTAGCAATGCCGAGAGCTGGGCTCGATACCAGCATCTCCTGCGTTAGTGGCGAGCACCTTGCCCACTGCGCCACTTAGCCGCCCCCGATTATGTAATAATCTGCCATAACATTTACCAACTGTGTCTTGAGAGCTTGGCGGCATCAGGATTTGGCACTCCAAGACACTCTAGTCTATGCCAATGACGTCACATGGCGGAGAGACGACTTCTGGTGAACTGTGGACACTATTTCCTCAACCCTTTTCAACTGTAGTAGAGACCCAACTCAGCTCTGCTCTCTGTTAGTATAAAGAGCCAGGCTATGGGGTATTCACTGTAGCCATCCAAGTTCATGTCGTAACATTGAATGAATTAATTCAATATTTATTTCAAACACATAATGGAGAACCCCCTCATCCTCCTCTCACTCCTAAGAGAACCCCAATCAAATCAAATAAAAAATCAAATCATGTCTGATTATCACATGTCCTCATCACAACAGAACGAGAAGGATTCCGGTTTTTGATATTATAATTGCACTCTGTTATCACAATGTATCATATCAATGGTATCCACTGCATGCCTGCAAGCTGTTTGTAAAGAATCCAAACACATGCCGTACCGTAGTGAGGAAACCTCTTAAAGGAGGAATCGATTACTCACCCTGTGATGTCTTGGATTTGTGAAGATTTCTTTTTAGAAGATTTTTTTGCTGACGCTTTTATCCAAAGCGATAGGAAGTTCTGTAAAACAAGTCAGCGTGTCTCCACAATGAACATAGAATAAAAGAAAATGGTAGAAATAATTGGTTTAACAACAGCCAAGTGAAATCAAAACATCCAAACTCTCTCACAACTGTCGTATGCTCAGTGCTTCATAAACACGTCCCTTTTCACTAGAACCTTGCTAACAAAAACATTTGCGGTTCAATCGCTGCGCCTTCAAATGGAACTCGCGAGTTTGTGGTCTCGACTTTCAAGTGTGTTAAAGTCGTGAGGACACTGTCGCAAGGCAACTGGGCAATGCGTCTCGAAGCCCCCGAGGCTAACAACACCGTGAACGCGGAAAACACAAGTGCCATCTAAAAAGGCACCACTTCATTGGAAATGTTTATGTTAACAAGGTTTTAGCGGAGGGCGGCTAGGTGGTGCAGTGGGCAAGGCACTCACCACCAATGCTGGAGACGCTGGGTTTCGAGCCCAGCTCTCCACATTGTTTTCAGTTTGGCTGGTCGTCCGTACTAATACACATTGGCAGTATTAGAGGGTGGGAAAACTGATGGGTGGGGATCGGACGTTGTGGACAGCGACTCCTACAGGTCGGTTGGTGCGCCTGCGCAGTAGAATCAGGAAGCGACGGGGGCGGCGTCCCTCCAAAGCGCAGACCCCCGACGCTGAGAGATCGCGCCGCGCAGGTGAAAAGATGCGACGGCTGCTACCTCGGGTACCGGAGGGGACTCGTGCAATGTATGGCTTCGTCCACATTACAGCCGGCTTGTGGGAGGCAAGAAACAGCGTTCGAGACGGGGGAGGGTTGAATTGGACGATACGAAATTGGGATGGGAGAAAAATAGAAAATGGGAGAAAAAGTGGATAAAAAAAAAAGTTTTAGCCGAAATGCATGTGTTTGTGAAGTGCTGAGTATACGACTGGATAAACGAGACTTGGATTATACTGTACAGGTTGTGAGAGAGTTTGTAAACGGATGTTGTGATATCGTTTTGCTCTTATTAAACCAATTTAATTTAATTATTTCTACTGTTTATTTTAGTTATTATTTTTAAAAGAAAGAGTCTTCATGAATTCAAAGCATCACAGGGTGAGTAATTGATATACAAATGAGAATCTTTGGGTGAGGCGCTCCTTTAAGTTGAGTTTGGTCGTCTTTCACTCACGCTAGAAAGGATCACAGCGTCAACTGAGCGTCGAGCCTCTCTCAGGTTCAAACTCACGAGTCCGTCTGCCGTAGTCATTCACTTTTGAAGGAATGTATTCCGACCTGAGTGAATTTAACTGACTTTTTATTTGTTTAACTCCATGACCTAAGCGTGCGTTTGGCTCCATTCCCCAGATCATGTGCCTCCTCCCGACTGCGGTGCATCCAATCACCGTCTATTAGAGGATTATCATGTTACACCAGTCAGGAGACTATATTAGATTAGATTTAAGTATGATTTTTATGAATAATCTGCACGTGTAAGGTTAATATAATTAAACAAATGATCAACAATTCATCAGGATAAGTGGAAGGTGGAGATATGGAAGAAACCAAAACTTAGAAAATATGTTGAAATTAAAGATGAGTATTTTACTGAACCTTATGTCATGTTACATTTAAAGAGAGGACAGAGGTCAGTTAAGGTCTGGCACCCTGCCATTGGCTGTGGAAGTGGGTAGATTCCAAGGTACACCTGAGGAGGAGCGGTTGTGTGTTCTCTGTGATCTGGGAGTGGTGGAGGATGAATTTCATTTAGTTTTTCACTGCCCCTTGTACACCGACTTGAGGAGGGTTTTATTTGAGAAAGTTCAATTTGTAAATCTGGATTTGTTTTGGCCTGGCACTCTGCCATTGGCTGTGGAAGTGGGTAGATTCCAAGGTACACCTGAGGAGGAGCGGTTGTGTTTTCTCTGTCATCTGGGAGTGGTGGAGCCGTGGAGGATGAATTTCATTTAGGTTTTCACTGCCCCTTGTACACCAACTTGAAAGTTCAATTTGTAAATCTGGATTTGTTTTGGCAGTCTGAGAGTTGTATGTTGAGTTGTCTTTCTGTGGAGGAGATTTTCTGTTTTGCAGGATTTCCGGAGAAAGCATTAAGGCACTTGAGACTAAACACATTATATCCTATATAATTTGATATGAATTCCTCTTGTTTCTTTGAAGTACATTGTTTACAGCTTGTTACTGTGTTTTAGTTTGTTTTCTTTTTAGTGGCCATTTTGGTCTATATATGATCACTTACTGTGTATGTGTCTCGTAAGCCCATATGGGCTGGGCATACATCTGTATGTAATACACAACATTTTTAAATATCAATCAGTATCATGAGCTTGCTTGGATCCTCTGGAAGGCTCACGACTCTCCCCTCTCTCTCCGCAGGCCTGGGAGGCAGCAAGTACATCTCCTTCGAGGACCGCCAGTGGCACAACGACTGCTTCAACTGCAGGAAGTGCTCGGTGTCCCTGGTGGGCCGGGGCTTCCTGACGGCCCGCGACGACATCCTGTGCCCCGACTGTGGCAGGGAGGCGTGAGCGACGTGCGTGCGTGCGGGGGAAGAAGGGCGCCTTCTCAACCCGACCCGACTCGACAAAGGGCCCCGCCTTTCGGCGCAAGGGCCTCGACCCCGACTCGATGAGGCCGAGAGAGAAGATAGCGGAGTCTTCTCTGACTAACAATACCTTTTCGAGGCACATATCTTGATTTATTCATATGACATTTTATGGTTACTCCTTTTTTGACTAACTTATTCTTAAGAAATGGCTGCATCTCACTCTGATGAGAACGTGTTAATGGCAGATAAGGACAAATGTTATTAAATTAACCTTTGATGAGAATGTAACTGAGATCGTATGTAAACTCTTGCAATGTATCTAAACAACAAGGCCTTTGTTCCGGGTGTTTAACGGTGATGAAGGACAATGGCTCATTTATCCTTCTTAGAGATAGTATAACAACTAACATGCTTTATTACTATTATTAGAGCTGTGAAATCTAATGAAGCATAAGTATGTAATATCATAACAAAATAAAGACCTTTGTGTGCCTTTGATTCTGTGTCACAGTACTACTGAAGTTATGATGTAGCCCGCTGTTAGTTTGAACTGCACACATTGGCCCATGGATGACCCACAATTTGTCCTACAAGAGTGTGCATTTAGACAGCGAGTGTGTGTGTGTTCCCCTGCCATTCCAGAGCCTATGTGCTGGCTAGTCCTGGCTAACATGGGTTATATGTGAGATATCGGAGTGCAGAGGCCTATCCTAGGACATGGGCTCTTACAGGAACACAGCAACATTATGGGAAATGTGCTTACCGTCTTCTCCCTCCAGAGTCAGACAAGCAGATAGATACTAATCTCCTCTCTGAGCATTCAGTAGAAAGCGACAACCTAGCCTAGTTAGCACAAATGAATGGAAGCAGATACGAACCACTAGCTATAGCTTAAAACTCCGGGTGAGGTGTTTTCGGCCAACAATAGGCTATAGCCTTCTACTGAACGCACAGAGTAGGAAATTGGTATCTATCTTCTTATCTGACTCTGGAGAAGACGGCAAACTAATTTCCCATCATGTTGGTGTGTTCCTTTAACTGTCATATTGTGTTTCTGTGTTTCCTCCCTCCTTCTCCTTTTTCACCCTAGCGCTTTGAGTGTCTAGAAAAGCGCTATATAAATGTAATGAATTATTATTATTATTATCATCACCTCCCTCAATCAGCTCATCACCTCTACTGTTCATCATCAAGCATCTTCAACAAATGGGGGTCTGCAGACGAATGTGTATCAATTGGGGGGTCCTTGACATGAAAAAGGTTGAGACTAATAATAGCCGCCCACAGGAGACACTGCTAAATCACTAATTAAATTAACATGCATGCATACACAGATTGCAGGAAACAAACAAACATATGCACATACTCATATGGTACATACATACCTACATGAGCGTACACACATACACACATTGCCATGGGCTGAATTGGAGCATGGCTGCATGCCTTGATGATGCTCACTTGAGCATACTAGGGAACACATCACAGACCAATGTACAGTGGGCATATTCACTTGGGAATTTATAATGTGTTAATTTCCGCAGTGGAGCCCAGTCTCCTTCATGTCCTGGTCCTCCTATAGTTTGCAGGGCATGGCTGGGTGGTAAATTGGTAAGAAGACCCCGATGGTCCAATAGTTCACAGTGGAGGAGTTGGGATAAACTGTGGGGTTTACTTTGTATATTAAATTATTTTTGGTTTTGGTTTTCACTACCGGAAGTCGGCTGAATGTGCGACAGGAAGTCTGTCAAGCACAACAAGTGAAGTTAAAGCTGTATCAAGGTAGCTTAATCGAGCTTATTTCATACTTCCTGTGTTGAGGTTTTGCCTTCAAAATAAAAGTACTGAAATTGACACGCACATTGATTGATTGATTGATTGATTGATTGATTGATTGATTGATTGATTGGACATTTTATTAACAGATTGCAGAATGGGCACAATACAGTACAGCTCAATACACACAATTGTTAAGGGGATGCAGACCTGAGAAAGACTTTCGTCTTGTTTACATCAGGGTCCCCCATTTTCAATTCATCATAACATATTGTGACATACATGACATACAGATAGACAGTACTGTTACATCTAGACATTTATGACATACCAGATCTACAAATATACAGTACTGTTTGTGAGTACAAAAATAGTCTAAAAAGAGAGTATATACATAATACATTTGAGGGGGAAGAAACTGTACATTGGAGGAGGTTGGGTAGGTGGGGTGGGGGAAACTGTACATTGGAGGTGGTTGGGTGGGTGGGGTGGGGGAAACTGTACATTGGAGGAGGTTGGGTAGGTGGGGTGGGGGAAACTGTACATTGGAGGTGGTTGGGTGGGTGGGGTGGGGGAAACTGTACATTGGAGGAGGTTGGGTAGGTGGGGTGGGGGAAACTGTACATTGGAGGTGGTTGGGTGGGTGGGTGGGGGGGGTTTGGGTAGGCGGAGAAACTGTACATTGGAGAGGGTTGGGTTTGGACATTTACAGGGGCCAGTTTCGAATTGCAGTCTCCCGTAGGTGCTCTTTTAGAGAGGTTTTGAAGGTGGGTAGTGATTCACATTCCTTTACAGCTGTGGGTAGGGCGTTCCACATTTTTTTTGTATCCACTTTTTCTCCCATTTTCTATTTTTTCTCCCATCCCAATTTCGTATCGTCCAATTCAACCCTCCCCCGTCTCGAACGCTGTTTCATGCCTCCCACAAGCCGGCTGTAATGTGGACGTGTAAGCCATACATTGCACGAGTCCCCTCCAGTACTCGAGGTAGCAGCCGTCGCATCTTTTCACCTGCACAGCGCGATCTTTCAGCATCAGGGGTCTGCGCTTTGGAGGGACGCCGCCCCCGTCGCTTCCTGATTCTACTGCGCAGGCGCACCAACCGACCTGTAGGAGTCGCTGTCCACAACGTCCGATCCCCACTCATCAGCTTCCCACCCCCTAATACTGCCAAATGTATTAGTATGAACGACCAGCCAAACTGAAAGCAATGTGGAGCGCTGGGCTCGAACCCAGCGTCTCCAGCATTGGTGGTGAGTGCCTTGCCCACTGCACCACCTAGCCGCCCCGGCGTTCCACATTGTTGTGGCATAATTGCGAAACGTGTTTAGTCCCTTGCTTGAGCCAAATCTGGGTTTAACATGATTTGTGGAGCTCCCTCTGGTGTTGTGGTCGTGGTATTCACTGACATTTGGGAAGTATTTTGACATGTACATCATGGGTACCTTAGTGGTGTAGTGTATCTTGTAGACCAGGCCCATTGCAAGTTGCTGTACTCTGTCGTCTACTCTAAGCCATCCTAGGTTGTCAAAGTGGGCAGGGATACATTAGTTTCAAGTTTGAACTTCCCTAGGCGCATAAGGAAGTAGAGGCGTTGCCGTGCCTTCTTCACTACACTGTCAATGTGTGTGGTCCATGTCAGTGTAACGGAGGTACCGCATGTCTATCCACAGTCACGAGGGACTTGTATAGTGAACCGTCGACTAAAGACGCACTTCTTCAACCATTATCTGAAATAATGGGGGAACATTTTTTAAAAATTAAATAATCTAACGGTCTAACCCCAACTAACCTTACTGTCATGCACTTGTCCTAATAAACTAACCTACACACTGTAACACGCAACACTCTGATGAACATTGTTACTCAGCTGATAGAGTTGTACCCTTCCTGATGACTTGTCAGCTAAATGACTAAATGTAAAAATGTAAATGTAAACTCACTCCCCAGAGGCATCCAGACCCAGTACTTAGAAGTGAATTCATCTCTTGGTACAGTGGTCTGTGATGCCGCCCGCGGCGCGGGAGACCAGGGTTCAACTCCCACTCAGGGCGATCCCTTAACAGGGGTCGGATCGAAACACAATGCAGAGCGAGATCACACCGGCTACACGTGGTGCCGTGACCCGGATGCCCTGGGTGGAGTGAGTTTAGGGGGGTGAGTGTAACGGAGGTACCGCAGTCTATCCACAGTCACGAGGGACTTGTATAGTGAAGTGGCTGTGGACGTTAAGCGGTACTGCAAGTAAACTCACTCCCCAGAGGCAACCAGACCCAGTACTTAGAAGTTAATTCACCTCTTGGTACAGTGGTCTGTGATGCCGCCCGTGGCGTGGGAAACCGGGGTTCAACTCCCACTCAGGGTGATCCCTTAACAGGGGTTAGATCACACCGGCTACATCAAGTCATGTACATGTGGACTCCGAGGTACTTAAAACCTCTCACTCTCTCGACCGGTGACCCGTCGATGCTGAGGGGGCTGTAGTGTAGTCCCTGGCCCCCGACCTCCTAAAGTCCACAATCATCTCATACACCATTACATAATTACACATTGCATTATACTTTATAATATACTTTTTATATTACATGCACATGTGTTATTATTTAACATTGTCTAACCTTTTTCAAAAACGTTGTACATGCAGGAAACCGTTTATAATTGAATTACAGAGGAAACTTTTATTTAGAAAATAAATGTAAATGTATGCCCGGAAGTAGAATTCCGGCTTGACACACTGTAGTAACAGCGCAGACTCCGACCGTTCATTTAATTTGACGCGTCGCTCTCCATCATCAGTAAGGAAGCAGCAGCCCAGTTAAAGCCAGGAGTGGCGAATAATGTAAGATAACCGCATTGTTCATGTACTGACTGTACTCGTATTAATTAGTAAAACATATATTTGAAACCCTCGCTCGTTGCCCATAGCACCGGTCATGTTAGCTTAGCTGTATTAAGCTAGCGGTGGGCGGCGAAAGCTAGCTAGCTAGCGTGGCTAACAAACTAGCGATGCTTTGTTTCAGCTAGTAACGTTAGCTAACAACGTAATTGGGGAAATGCTTGTGATGCATTTGTGCATGTAAATGTGTGTCAGCAACATGGGAGATGTAGCTATAACGTTAACATAACTAGTTTGGCAAATTGTGCCGGTTGGCTTGTCGTCTGCAGGTGGACTCACTTTTGAGTGGCTTGGTTTTGCACGATCGTGACTGGAACATTATGTCTTGGTCTCTTAACGTTAGGAGTTATAGCCGTTACCTCATCATCATCCCCCACCCGGGATGATCAATCGAGGTATCAAACCTCTATTGTGGGCTTCGGTTGCCAACCTCGGTTCCAAGATTTGTATGTTAATAATAATCCCAAAAGCCAAGACTAACTGATGCAATTTAACATGATTCCAACTAGGCCAATTGCATTATGCCAAAACAGAAGGGTCTGAAGCTCCTAACGTTATTGGTATCTCAGTGACATGGATTCGATTTGAGGGGAGTGAATGATGAGCCGTCTTGGATCATAATTAGGTTACAGTGAGTTCCTGTTGTTGGATCTGTGAATAATATCCAGGTCACACACCTGCAAGACCAACGCAATGGAGGGACCCGAGGGGGCTACCCTGCTGAACATATTAGCCAAGCTAGATGAACACTAACCCTTGAATTTACAATGAAAATAATCTGCTTTGTTCTTTCTTTTTTTGTACATTATCAGAACGTTTTTGAATCATCCGCTGAAATGACCACCGCTGCACCCAACCACCGAAGGACCAAGCCAGGCGGTAAGTTCACTGGCTTAGTTTACAGAAGACGGTGAGACTAAACTGTAAGGCTGGATGATGTCATCGTCTTGTTTCCAACATTCTGTTCGTTGCAGAAGTGGGTTATGTAAGGTGGACAACGCAGAGTTTGGTTGCAGGTGTTTTCTGCACAGTCAGTTGTTGTCTGTGGCCATATCTTCAAGTGGAAGCCACTGATGGTAGGGTGGGAGGGGGGTGGTCGCACAATAATTCTTGAGGGGCGTGGGTTCGAATCCGGTCTAGCACCTTTGTTGCATGTCTCATCCCCCTTCTTTCTACCCATGATTTCCTGTCACTAGCTGTCGTATCCAATAAAATCCCCTAAAAAGAATTCTTAAAATACAATAATGCTTGAATAAAATATAAAGTGTGATTTCTTCACTCGCGTTGGCGGACAGGACACGTTCTTTCCCCTTCTGCTGCATCACCCATGCGGATGTAGGCCAGAGGGCCGAAAATGGCCAACTAGACTGTAATAACACAAGCCGGTTCCTTTTTTAAAGGCATCCCCTGCTGTGATGCAGTTCGAGGGGAGGGGGTTACCCATGCCCCGGGAGGCAAAAAGAGCTATATTTAAATTACCTTTGTTAATCAACAATATTTCTTCATGTAATTTGTAGTGATTGTGAAATCAATTGATTAATATCATAAACCATATCTTTTAATATGCCACATAGTGTTATAAATGGCTAAATCTCCATAATTCAACCCACTCCATGATATGTTTAATGTAGAAATGTGTGCAGAGAAAGGGAACAGTTGACTACCCTCAGTAGAACCGCATTTCTTATTCCACTTCTCATAATTTGCCTTTTTTTGTAATTATTATTATTCCCATTTTGCTCCCATCCCCCAATGTAGTCGTTATGCCAATTTTCCTAGTGGTTGTTGTGCTGCCCTACTGTCTGTCTGGGGAGGTATAGACTACCACATGCCGCCCTACTGTTGGTCTGGGCAGGGTATAGACTACCACATGCTGCCCTACTGTCAGTCTGGGGAGGGTATATACTACCACATGCTGCCCTACTGTCGGTCTGGGTGGTGTAGACTACACATGCTGCCCTACTGTCGGTCTGGGTGGTGTAGACTACACATGCTGCCCTACTGTCGGTCTGGGGTGGTGTAGACTACCACATGCTGCCCTACTGTCGGTCTGGGGTGGTATAGACTACCACATGCTGCCCTACTGTCGGTCTGGGGTGGTATAGACTACCACATGCTGCCCTACTGTCGGTCTGGGGAGGGTGTAGACTACCACATGCTGCCCTACTGTCGGTCTGGGGTGGTATAGACTACCACATGCTGCCCTACTGTCGGTCTGGGCGGTATAGACTACCACATGCTGCCCTGCTGTCGGTCTGGGGAGGGTGTAGACTACCACATGCTGCCCTACTGTCGGTCTGGGGTGGTGTAGAATACCACATGCTGCCCTACTGTTGGTCTGGGGCGGTGTAGAATACCACATGCTGCCCTACTGTCGGTCTGGGGCGGTGTAGAATACCACATGCTGCCCTACTGTCGGTCTGGGGCGGTGTAGAATACCACATGCTGCCCTACTGTCGGTCTGGGGCGGGTGTAGACTACCACATGCTGCCCTGCTGTCGGTCTGGGGCGGTGTAGAATACCACATGCCTCCCCCAATACATGTTGTGGAGTCACCAGCCGCTTCTTTTCAACTGACTGCTTTGGAGTTTTCACCGGGAGAGCTTAACACTATCTCTCCCAGATAATTTCATTTTTCCATTAAATCACAAACGTTTTCCTATGAACTACCAAATCAAATGGACCCTACTTGATAAAAAAAAGCTTGACTAACTAACAACTAGGTCAGACCACCGAAATCTGTGCTTTTATTTAACTCTACCTCCCGGAGTCTGGTGCTAATCAAATGTATTTGTATAGCCCGAAGGAATTGCCCCCATGGGCTTTACAGGTCAATAGAATAGAATAGAAATACTTTTATTATCCCGTGGGAAATTTGACACTGCAAATCGCTCAACATTTAAACATTTAGACAGAACAGGTCACGAATTAGAATAATAAAACGAATCAAATCAAGTTGCCTAGGATAAGAGTAGAGTAAAATAGAATAAAAATGGAATAAAATATACAGTAAATAAATCCAGTAAAAATATACTGAGGTCTACAGTAGGTGTAGTATTGCACAGTGCTGTTTCAAGAAGAAACATCACAAAACCACCATAAAATCCACATATGCAACACCCCCGACTCTCCCAATATGAAGATGAGGAACGACTCCGTAAAACATAGTAATAGGGGAAAAAATCACCACAGGAGAAACCCCAGATGAGCTGTCCCCCATCAGGATGTCGGTGATATTATAGTGTTGCTACGGATGATGGATGGATGGAGAATAGAACAGGCGAATATAAAGCAGATCCACCGCATCAGTGGTGCTCTTGAGGTAGAACAGTCGCTGCAATCTATCACCACACTATCACTCGAGACATCCACTCAGAGAGACGGGGACACGGGTTAGAAAAGCTCCCATGTCCCGCGCAATAGGCAGACATGGGAGCAATAAACAGACATCCTAACTGAACTAACCAGACTAAGCTAAGGGTCTATCCCCGACCAGGTGAGATCAGGGTAGGCTGAAGGAGAGAGAGAAAAGATCTTGAGCGAAGATTAAAAAACTTCGTTATAAATAACTTTTGTATATCTGTGTGTTATCTCTCCAATCCGCGCTATGGTAGTGCTTGTGCCAGCACGGGATATAATTACAATAAATCTTTGATATATAGGCTATACAAATATTTAAATCAATATCTTCCTTTTGAATAAAATTTGAGTGAAATGCTTGGTTCTGTATGAGCCCCTGAGAATGTGCTTCATACAGTAAAAAGTAAGTAAAAGAGGAATAACACTATACAATATACAAACTAAGTACAACCTAAGTACAATGAAGTAAAAATGCAGACAATGAGGTACAAAACCCTTTTTTTTTTTTAAGGCAAGATGCAAATGAGGTATGAAACTGAATGTAGTGCAAATCTCTTTAATAAATATGATGTAGTGTTAAAGTGAGTGCACCCGAGCCCTTGTCTAATTCTCTTTTCCTTGCAGGCATTAAGCCGGCGCTTCCGTCCAATGGAGTAGTCTCTGGCCCCACTTCCCAGATTCCCGGATTGTCCCAAAGTGCGGACGAAAGCGCTCCGGCAGAGAGGGTCAGCGGACGCCGCGTGGGGATATTCGCCACGGACTCCGAATACGTCAAACTGGCCAAACAAGGAGGACAGAGAGGTGAAACCTTTATTTCAACTCGTAAGACCCTGAGGTTACCTTCATTTACATAGATGGCTAGCTTACAAAACAAAGACACAGTTTATCACCAATTTCATACATATAGGCACAATTTTCATTTCAAACCTTTTTTTTATACAGGTACAAATCTCATTGAGACACAGTCTCATTTACAAGAGCGACCTGATCCACCAAACAAACGCAACAAATACATAAAACAAGTTCGAGACAAATACAAGACAAGTAACTCAACAAAAAATCTAAGAGAGGCTAAAATCTAGATCAATTAAATTAAGAGCAAGAACCAGAACAGGCCCCCATGGAGTCTCGATATTGCATATAAGAAGTTTAAAACCCCCAATGGGAATTAGGTTCAGGAGCCTCAGTTCCTTTTGCAATAAGTTCCACGTAGATGGGGCAGAATAGGAAAAGGCTGTTTTTCAGAGTTCTGTGCGGGCAAATGGTACAGAGAGAGTTAAACAATAACTAAGAATAAACAATAAAAAAACAACTAAGATGGGTACAAGTCGACACACAGTGGTCGGAGATCATACTTTTAAATGCAGAAGAAGAAGTGTCAAGAGTCAGTTGGAGGGCGTTCCAGGTGTTGGAAGCATCAAAGGAAAATATTTTTCCTAGTTCAAAGCAAACTCTAGGAACCCTAAGATCTTTATTCAGGTATAGATTTTGTAAAAGACTCATAAAACGAGCAGTTCATCGAGAGTGCATCAAACAGTCCACAGTGTGAATTATTAACATACTGGCTGGGCGATATGACCAAAATATATCAATATTTTCCTTAGTTTTGACGGTATAACAGTATATGACCGTGTAATTTTCCAGTGCAAATTACATTGTCATATGACTTGTCATGATCCTATTTCGTTCCAAATGGTCTATTTAAACTTTATAAATACTGCTTCAAGGAATCTTTTTATAAAAAAAATTATGTAACTTAAAAATATAGTATAATAGGAATATATATAATATTAATATATTTTAGGAAATCATTTTCTTTCCCCTTTTTGCTTAATTTAACGTCCACGTCTGCCCACAGGCCTGCTGAGCCACGACCCGGAGGACGACGACCCGAGGTCCGACAAGAAGTCCTACAACGCTCCTGACTGGTTCTTTGGTGACGCCAAGAGGTATTGAACATGGACTAAAACCTCCCTGTGTTGCATGCTGGGAGAGCTAGATGGGTGCATGGTGATGCGAATTGGCCATGGAGGTAACGGGAAGCGTGTGTATCTTATCAAAGAGAGCTAACGGAGGGCGTTGAGCAGCTCCTATAATTGCACATGAACCTCGGGCAAAAAGTCCTTGTAGTCATACAAGGAAAATCCAATGGCATTGGTTCCAAAAATACGTTCGCGATCCAATTGGACGTTTATTGTACTTGAAAGCCGATCCTTTCCGGATCCTGTAAATCTACCGAAAGTGCATGCATCGCTTTTATTAAATATAAACAATACAATTGTTTTATTCATCCCAGCCGGGGGACCATTCTTGGTAGGACTTGGTAGCCCCTCGCTTGTGGAAAATGGTGTTGTTTTTCAGTTGCCCTCCAATATGACCGCAACATCAGAAATGGATGTTTTCCCTGTTTAACCTCATCTCTAACAAAACAATGGAATGTGGAGAATTAAGATTTCAACGATCTAACGGCATCCATCATGATATAATGCACAGAGGTCTCCAGTGATGGGTTATTAAAATGTGTGAAATACACAGGTGATGCATGGACTTTTGTTGTGTTTTGGAACAGTTCCACATCATTGTTAAAATCCCGTAAGATTCTAGTTTGATTGTTGCAAACAGTTGCGATTACAGGATCGCGATAAAGAGGGCCGGATTTGAGACGGGTCATTTGATTTTGACAAATGAAGGTGTTTTATTAAAACATTTGTAATCGGTGCATCCCTAATCAATATCTTGAGATTTCTTTCTTATAGAATTCCCTTCAAGGACCTTTAGACTAGCGGTGGGCAAAATTTGCACAAGGTCCTCGAAGTGCTTAAAGTGCTTGATTTTTTACCAAAAAAAGTAGGCCTAGAATTCCTTGAAAACAGCCCATTTCCACAAGGTGCTTAAAAAGTCCTTGAAATTCAAATCAACCATTCACATAGAAAGTTTTGATCGCCCATTAAAAAAAATCTGTTGTATCCGTTCCGTTAAAAGGAAAAATAGTGCTTGGAAAACCTGGGAACCCTGGGTGGGGGGTAAATGGAAGAAGTAACACTCCCAACGCGTGCTGCGCGGTCGGCCCTGCCGGCGCCTCCATGTGTCCTGTTCCGCCGGCCCGTTTGGGTGGAACGTCAGCTGTGTGTGTCAAACATGGCTTTTGTGCTTTACAGCGGAGGTCAAAGAGGAGGTAAAGCTACGACCCCCGACGGCAGGCAGCCTCTGGCAGCACCCTTTGGCACCGATAACAGTTCATCCTGGGAAAGGGAGACTGATTTGATTACCGATGATAAAGAGAAGGTGAATGGATCTAATCTAGTCAAACCCCATCCACACATTGACGCCGCATCGATGTCTTTATTCCCACCCATCATCTCCCTTATTTATTTATTTATTCATCCGTCCATCCATCACCTGAGTTGAATCATCCCGTTTCGAGGGGCTTGAGGCAGAACAGAGCGTGTTTTGTGTTCAGTCCGCCGGTCTGTGCTTCTGATGAGACTTGTCGTACATAACTTGTAAGTCGCTTTGGATAAAAGTGTCAGCCAAATTACTAAATGTAAATGTAAGACATCTTGGGAATGGATTATAAAATGGGACGCTGTCGTCGTCACTTATCATGGATTTTACGACGAAGATCGAAGGACACCTTTCCAGGCTGCGGGAGCAAGCTTAATAAGACGCATCCGGTGTATCGATTAGTCACACGGATCGAAACTATGGCCACGTTCACACTGCAAGCATTGGTGCTCAATTCTCATTTAGTGCTCAGATCGGATTTCTTTTTGTTTGGCACGTTCATGTTATTTAAAAAAAAAAAAAAAAAAATGGCCAATATCGGATTCCAGTGTGAACTGGGTCACGCTCCTGAACTGACCCGCGTGCGCAAATTAAACATTTTATTTGGAGAATGTCAATCTAGAGTGACGTAAAAGTTGCATGAAAGTTCAGAGTTAGCATGGCAAAAGATCAGACCTGTATCTGATTTGGGACCACGTATGAAAGTGGCCCGATCAGATTTCATGTGATTTGTGCTGTTCACACTGTCGGATCAGAGTCGCATATGAGCAAAATAAATCAGATTTGGGACACTTTTGCCTGCAGTATGAACAAAGTGCCACGTGCGTGAGTGGCCACTAGGGGCAGAGTGGCTAACCGTGGGTGAGTGAGTTGGAGACATGGGTTTATGAGGTGCTTCTGTGTCTAATTACCAGCTGGGACTCACTCCTACTGTTCTAATTATTTTACTGCAAAGTTATATTTACAGATACACAAACTACACACATACTCTCTTAATTCTAATCTGTGCATTTTCAAGTTCTGTGAGTGCAGTGGGTGTGTGCATGTGTAGATAATAAGTGTGTTAACCTGAGTCCTCTTAACACTTTGAGTGCCAGCCACGAGAAACTCGTTATTTCATGCCATGCTTTTGAGTGCCAATGACGAAGTCTAGTTTTTTAATCGTTATTGCTTTTATTATCGATATCCATTAATTTTTCATCAATCTAGCCCCCTGCTGGCACTCAAAGTGTTAACAGGCACCCAGAAAAGTGGCAATTTTTTTAAAACTTGAACTTGAGGACTTTTTGCAAAGCTTATCTTTATACGTATAGCACATGTATAAGCCTGGTCTTTTTTTTGAAAGATAACATTCTGAAGTTACTAATGCAAAAAAGGAAATCACTTGGTGCTAGAGAGAGGGGGAGAGAAAAAGATAGGGAGATGGGTGAAGAGAAAAGGACGGGAGAGGGAGGGAGAGACTTATTTCCCAAAATGTTGGCATGTTCTTTTAAGACAATTATATAGGTATAAATTCACTTGGACCTTATTCTGCGTGTTAATATGAAAGAACAGTGTATTCTTACTTCTGCTCCTGACAATACGCTAAGCGTCAACATGTTAGTTAGCTACGCTAAGCATCAACATGTTAGTTAGCTACGCTAAGCGGCAACATGTTAGTTGGCTACGCTAAGCGTCAACATGTTAGTTAGCTACGCTAAGCGTCAACATGTTAGTTAGCTACGCTAAGCGGCAACATGTTAGTTTGCTACGCTAAGCGTCAACATGTTAGTTAGCTACGCTAAGCGTCAACATGTTAGTTAGCTACGCTAAGCGTCAACATGTTAGTTAGCTACGCTAAGCGTCAACATGTTAGTTAGCTACGCTAAGCGTCAACATGTTAGTTAGTCTTTATAGCGGGAGAGCTGGGTGTTCTGGGTAAAATGGCCCAGGTACAGGATTGGAGGGGGCCATGGTGAGTTAGAAAGAGGTGAGAGGGAGGAAATAAGGAAGGGGGGGGTGAGTTAGGAGGGGGGGGGGGGGCATGGGTTGGGGGCTGGATGTGGCTGAAGGTGTGAGTCGTCTGTCCTGACAGACCCGAGAGCAACCGAATTGTAACCATTTAGCCGTTTATGCCAATAAACCTGTGTTATAAAGAGAATACCGAGAGCCTTTGTGTATCCTGAAGGAAGACGGGATAAATAACATTCATTAAAAGTCAACTAAATCTTAACAGTCTGGGCGGTTTTCATGTTTGTCCTGAACCACTTTTGCACGGCGTAATATTCACCGGGGGTCTCGCCAAACGGCGGCGAGGTCGCTCATCATTTCATTCTTTTGCTCATTCACGTTCTCCCTCCCATCTTTCACCCATGTATTTCACTGCCTTTGTGTATGCTAATGCAATGGGCCGCAAAGTGTATGCATGCCTTTTTCACACGCCACATGAAGACGTGTCCGTCCCGAGCACGGCTGTGCACGGAGACGTTAAAGCAACAGTAAAACCCATTGTTCTGTGGCATCCATTTTGTCCATTTGTGTTTGTAGCTGCATCCCCTACTTGCCATGCATACACGTCTCATTGATCCCAGTGTATGTTTGTGCAAGCTTGGCACTTTTCTTTCAATCACCCGTTTTAATTAAAGGGCCACTTCACCAAAAAGAACTATGCTGATTTATTTTGCACATACTCTCTCACATACTCTCTCAAACTCAACCGTTTTGCACACAGTTTTGACAGTTATTGGGAGTAAATGATTTTGAATGTGGCCACCAGTGATGTCATTGGGGACATTGAATCCCAGTGTTATGTTAATTACAGCACCATGAAATGATGTAGATGAAAAATAGCAACACCTTGTCTTATAGGGACTGCTACCTCATCATTTCATTGAGCTGTATTTAACACAACGCAAGGATTCAATGTCCCCAATGACATCACTGGTGGCCATATTCAAACTCATTTAGCTCATGGAATGAACTCAACAGTCCTTAAAGCTTGGGATTCTCTCCTCTGTTGCAGAGTTTAAAACATTGATCTCTAACCTTTGTCAGTCAAGTTGTACATCCTTTAATTGATTTATTATCCTTGCTTTTTGCCTGGTCTTGTTGTGTTATTGTTATGATTTTATATGCTGTGATTTTATATGCGAGATTATGTGCAAAGGTGAATTGCACCTTTAACATCATATCGAAAGAGAGCACAACAAAATGTTTTCCCTTATTTGACTTAATCTAATGTTTTTTTTCTTCTTTTTTTTCTTTTTCTTATCAACAGTCGTCTCCGGATAGTCCTTCCAGTGAGTTGGAGGGTCTGTCTATAAATCAAGCCGGCAAATATAAGAGAATGTGAGTATTTCACTATCCTATACCCACATTCGGTTGACCTGGCAGTGTAAATGAAAAGGGATCGAGTTTGACATTAGACAAATGGAGAGTAATGCAGGATAACACGGATGCAGGAGAAACAAGTGATTTAAATAGAATATATATAATGAAGCTACTGATTATTATGCTAATTGGATCTATGATTGATCGTTTTATTTTTGTGTCATGCACACAAAGTGCCCAACCCTCATGGCTTTATAAGACAGCAAAAATACTGTAGCAGTGGTCCATTATTACATTACACATTACATTTCATAATCTAAATACAGATTACATACATACAGATTACAGCTTGGCATTAAACAAAGTGTTATATCTTCTAGTTTTTGGATATATATAGATTAAAATGGCTATTTATATAGTGTGTATATAAACAGGAATGTACATCATCTTTCATTCGCTCACTTGTCTAAACACTGGCACAGTACCTCATACAGGTAATTCACTTCTGCTTTTAAATTTGATAGTTTCCTGTGAACGCCATAGTAAATTATTTGACAAAATGTCAATGCTAAGCGACGGTGTCATAATGTCAGAACTGTTCACACCGTCATTTACTGGCATTGTATATCGTTAGCCTCATATGATAATTGCCTAATTGTTTAGCCAAATTGAGATTTCTGCCTAACTGTGCTCTCCTCACACTGCTGCATCACCCTGGCTTAGTGCCTATGTCCTCAGCCAATCATGTATTTTTGCAAACTTGTTGATGCACCTTGTGGAACTTATTTTCTAAATGAAAAACTCTTACACATTTGCTGGAAAATGTGTTTTCTTCTTTTCCAAAAATCTTGAAAAATTACTTGGGCAATTATCGTATGGGGGTAACGATATTTAATATTTCTATCTTTTGTTGCCCACTGAAGGTCCTATGAAAAGAAGGCCCCCCCGGTGAGCATGTCCAAGCTGTTGAGCTTCGGCTACGTGGAGGATGAGAAGAAGTCCCCTAACGACGATGACGACGCCTCAAGTACGACTAATAGATTGGTTGTCAATAGGCATGAATTGATTACTGATATACAGTAGATCAGGGGTGGCCAACCAGTCAGAGACTAAGAGCCAAAGAAATTACTGTGGTACCACAAAGAGCCACACCAACGTTTCTCAACTTTTTTTCAGTCACGGCACCCTTCCTGTGTTTATAGGTCCCACCCTCTGGCCTCTGAAGTTGCTAATGTCTTTTTTTAGTTGGGCCTCACAGGGTTAAAAGTACCCTGTGAGACCCATGGTTGCAAAATTACAAAATCACTTTTAGCCATTTAAAAAAAAAAGTCTCTAAATGTTTATTTAAAAGCTTTTAAGCACATGTACATAGTCAATGGATCCTGTTGTTCAGCCTCACAATGCTATTGGATAGTAAATGTGTTTATAGGTCCCACCCTCTGGCCTCTGAAGTTGCTAATGTCTTTTTTATTTGGGCCTCACAGGGTTAACCTCTTAACTCATTGACGGCCACGCCCTTTTCCCCATCTGCACTGACTAGTGCCAGCTTTTCTTGATCATTTTCACGATATTTAACGATCTTTGCGGAGCTATTGTATATTCTATATTATAGCTATATGGAGACAATAGTATGGCTCATTTGACAAGCACTATTTCTAGTCCAACATGTAAAAAAAAAATAGTTTGTTTCTACACACTGTAGTTTGTAGTTTATTACACGCCAAACATCGCCTATTTCCAAAATAATCCAGTCTTTTTCCATAGATCGCGAAATCTTACCCCGAAAATGCGATTGTTAGAAAACGCTTGGTTTTGGTCCGGTAAAGTAAGACACTGATCGTTACAGAAACATGTTTCAGGTACGGTAAAACAGACATAGGGGCTCCTTACCTTAGCCAGAAGGTACTCCAAAAAGAATAATTCCAATGATCCCATCGGCGATCGTGATTACCCGTTTATATGTAATTATGCGTGTTTAAGGGAAACTATAGGTTGAGGCGAGCAGATCTGCTAGCGATTGCTTTGCAAGAGCTCCTCCCCCTCAGAGCGAGTCTTGATAGTCCAGTTCATTCATTGTCTATACTGATCCCTTTCTATCAGAGTTCAAAAGGTAGGCGATACTGCCACCTTGTGAGATTCGATCGGCATTGCAATTCCAATGTAGGCAAATGAGCCAGGGACGGCTAGAGTGATCCGGATGAAGGAAGAGACCCAGGGCTTTCGATGGGCTTTCGAATTTAGAAAAACTACCCTACCCAGCTCACGCCAGCCCCTGTCAATCATCTGACTTCTGGATTAACTTTTTTATTTCTCTTATTTTTCTGGGATTATCTCCCACAAACCTGAACGTTATTGCCATAAAACAGAACGCATTAGGGCCACGTTAGTTTCTCTACCTTTCTGTGAACGTCTAGCAAAAAACGGTGTTGCATGAATGTACTTTTTATTGGAACATTGGCTTTTGCATATGTCACGTCTGGGTGATGTCTCAGTAAGTGGTTTCGTAGATTTGTTGTATTTCCACAATCATTATCTATGTCACTATAGCCAATGGAAATGCTAGAAATGGTCACGTCGGCTGGGAGAACCAATGTAAAATTCCTATCCTGAGGCCAAACTTAATTGCAGACCCCTGGTTGGCATAATGACTAAATTGGGGGATGATTGATCTTGTGATTTTATTAATCGATAATCGCTCATTCAAATTAATACAATACCGTAATTTTCGGACTATAAGCCGCGCCTTTTCCCCCCATTTTTCTACCCTGCAGCTTATATAACAGTGCGGCTTATGTGACTCGACGTGACCAAACCCAAAAATGTAAAAATCGAAATATTGCTTTTTTGACTGCATTGAAATGTTATTTATCTGTTTCCTTATTTGCTAAACTTAATACAACTTGTAAATGAGTTAATTCTTGTTATTACATGGCGTTTTCACATTCGCCGAAATGCTTGCTTGTGATTGGTCAATAGCGCTTGTCAGAGGTCCGATATTACTCGATAACTGACCTCTGCCAAACAATAATGACCGCTGTGCACAGCTGGACCAATCAAGCCCACTACACACACTGTATCAGTGCTGCTCAGCATATGCACAGCTGCACTCAGTCATGCAATCAGACCACAGACCTGCCGGCTGCCGATAATAATAATCACTTTATTTGGGCTGACAGAGCCACAGAACAACTGCGTCTGCATTTGATCTCGTCTTGTCGATGAATTAGGTATATTGTTAGTAAGTTAGCCATGTAATAAGCGGGATAATGTATAGCCTATACTCGGTCATTGTCGCAAAATAATTGACCTTCACTGACGTTTAAAACACCTCGGCTGCGCCTCGGTGTTCTAAACTCTGTCGGTCAATTATTTTACGACAATGACCTCGTAGCTATACATCATCCCTTACTTATTTGTCCGACAGTATTGTGTCCCAATGCTAATTACATATGGTAATTAAACATTAAAACACCTGCGGCTTATAGTCCAGTGCGGCTTATATATGTACACATCATTCAATTTAGCTGCTGCGGCTTATATTCAGGTGCGGTTTATAGTGCGAAGATTACGGTACTTTTATTCTGCACCTTTCTAAAAGCTCTGTGGATATATTATTAGAAAGAAAATGGTTACTCTACATAAAGATTTTATCTATAGCACCTTTAACATGTTTACGTTTATACTGTTCAGTAAAAGTAATGGATTCAGTACTAATAAAAAAGTGGATCATTGCCACCATAACCTCTTAAGCCTGATCGGCCCGGTACAAGATTTATTTCACGTCACAAATGGATCAATACAGTCCGTATTAAGTGATGTTGCGTGTGTTTCTTTTTCAAATGTAGCCAAGAGTAAAGACCCTAACCCTATCAAAATAGCAGTCAAAGTGTATACTACGTTTGTTTACCAATGAGTTTAAGTGTTATTAGCTAAATATGAGCTTATAGAAATCTCAGTGTGTCGGAAAAGGGCGGTTATTGACGCGAGGACTTGGTGCAACCCAATTTGAGTGTAGTCTTTTGAGCGAAGAGACCCAGGGCTTTCGATGGGCTTGAATAAAGTAAATAAACTAAAAATAACACAGATTAATCCACTTATCGACTGCAGGCGAAAGTGGCCCAAATCAGATTATGTTTTGCTCATATGTGACTCAGATCTGACTTTCACTTGTGGTCCTAAATCAGATGCAGGTCAGATTTTTTTTTTGCAAACTTTTTCTGTCAGCCTAAGGGCGCTTTCACACATAGTTTTGGTGATTCGGGGGGTGAAGTTGCAACATTGTTGCATTCTTCATTTGGTTCGCTCTGCATTTACATTGCAATTTGTCAAGCGCACTAAACTTTCTGAACAATGTCACGCGGTCGAAAAGGGCGCTCGTCTATTGGACACAATAGAGAGTGGAAATGTGTGTGTGTGAGACTGCGAGCCCTAACGTGTGTGTGCGCGCGCGTGTGTGTAACTGCGAGCCCTCTGGACTACAAGTTTGCCTGGGTTAATGTTTCCATCTGGTGCAGGGCTAAAGAGCTCTGGCGTGAAGTGAAGAGAGAAACACTGTACTAGACACACAGAAATACAGATCACACAAAAAAAACTCTTACCACTTCTGTCTGACTCCAGATCAGCGGGGGCGTCACAATTTTCAGTCGGTGGCGGTGCTGGTGATGCCGTCTGATGGGTCTCATCTTCGAAAGACTCAACGATATGTTTCGGGCTGGATGTGGGTCTTGTGCCAAGTATAACGTCCTGGTCATCATACCAAGAGAACTTGTCTTTCTCTTCCCCCGGACTCCCACTTTTTCGAAGCAAGTCACGGACTTTAATATATTATTTTGATGTGACATTGATCCATTGAAGCTCATTGCCATCATTCTCTCGCTAAACAACTTATACACCTCGTTGTTTTTGTGAGTGCCCACAAGCAGCGGTTTAATTTGCTCATCTGACCATATTTCTATCAGGGCTTTTACCTCGTCATTCGCCCACGTCTGTCCACGAGACATGTTTCACGCGTGCTTGTTTTGCAGTGAATGCGTGCCGCGGTGTTCCTTCTACCCAAGATAATAATAATAAAAAACTGTTATTACCCAAGATGCACAGTTTATCGGGTGCTTCCTATATTTGGTCATGCGTTTGGTCCGATGAGCATTCACACCAAAAAAGTACGCACCAGGGTTCACATGGAAGCGAACCGAGACCTACGTCTTCAGACGGACCAGAGTTCACTTGTTGGGTCCGCACCAGAGTTCTTCAGAGCATTCACACCACCCCAAACCAAGCAGACTATCCGAGGAAACGAACTCTGGTCCGGACCAAACAGCTCTGGTGTGAAAGCACCTTCTCTTTCCATCTGTCCCTCTCTCGCTCTATTTCTCTTTGTCTATCTCTCTTTATCTCCCTCCCTCTCTTTCTTTCTATCTCTCTCTCTGTCTGTCTCTCTTTCTTTCTATCTCTCTGTGTGTCTCTTTCTTTCTATCTCTCTCTGTGCGTCTCTTTCTTTCTATCTCTGTCTGTCTCTTTCTTTCTCTCCCCGTCTGTCTCTTTCTTTCTCTCCCCCTCTCTCCCCCTCTCCCTCCCTCTTTCTATCTCTCCTCCTTCCCTCTCTTTCTATCTCTCTGTCTGTCTCTCTTTCTCTCCATCTCTCTGTCTCTCTCTCTCGCGGCCGTGAGGTGCTGGGAATCCTTTCGACGGCACTTGAATTTGACTTTTGGAGATCTGTACCAAAACCCTGTGATAAAATGTTGACCTGATTGATGTTTTTGTTTTGTTTGTTGTTCCAGGCGTGACCTCGGACCAGACGAGCACTGTAGCGACGGAGGACGTGGACGATCTGGAGTAGGGAGCGAAGGGCTCTCGCCTCGAGGGGGTCCCCAACACTGAAAAGTGGTCACAGTGTCACAGATCCACGAAGGAAACGCACCATTCTTCTGCACCTCCCTCTCGAGTTCACTCATTACTGTACATCCACCGACTGTTAGGTTTTGTACTCTTGTTTCACGCAAAACGGTACTCTCGTCTCTGTATGTATTTATTTCCCTTTTTTTAATTCATGAACGAGAAGAGGGGAGAACAAAAGACAACTTGTGGATGTCGTTTGATACACCTTATCGACGCTGGCGGACATCTTGATCCTGTATAGTCGCTCTCGGTTCTCCCGACCGGCGAGTTGTCGCGAAGAGCGAGTTTAGTAAAAAAAAAAAAATGGCTGGGGAAGAAAAAAATACACACGTGTTCGTGCTTTAATGAAGTGTTGGTTTCAGTAATGTGAAAATATATTGTTTGTGATGATGATTGCGATGACCAAGGCCTTCTACGCTATGAAGAGATGTTTTTGGCTCGAGTGTTTCTACTGCTGGGTGGGGGGGGTGTTGATTATGACCATTCGTGAGAGGGCATTCCCTTAGAGCAGAGGAGACGGCGGAAGACCGTCCCGGCGGTATTCACCGGTCGATGGGAGGCCGCCGGGTTTTTGGTTTAATTATTTTATTTTTTATTTTAAAGTGGGTTCTTAACGTGCCAACGAATCGGTGCCTCCCCTCTGCTCCTCCTCCAGTGTTATGACTTTGTAGGCATCGGTGTAGATAGCTCTTTGCGATGTTCTTATTAGCTCAGTGTCAAATCTGCATAATAGTACACACATAGCAGGGAATGGCGAATGTATCATGTTCTGATATTGTTTGCTTTTTTTTTATTATTTATTTTTGAAGTATGGTTTTACTTTTAACATGCGGGTTAACTGTCCGTGTATTTTTCCACTATTTAAAAAGCTGCGTTCTTCAAGTCTCTTCGGGTCGAACTCCACGAGTTAGTGACATTTTCCGTTTTCGCGCAAATATGGGGGGGGGGGTCCGTTCAAACTGCCATGTTATCGTTTGCAAAGTGGTACTTAAAACATTTCCAGAGGTTCAATAATTCCGCTTGAAAACACGAATGTTTACAGATTCTTGTATAGACCAAAGAGACTCGACAAGGACGCAGCTTCCGTGTGTTCAGTGTTCTACGGTACATTTGGTTCTGACAGGCATTTGTAGTACGGACAGTTCCACCTAACAACACTACTAAATGTAAATACCCTGTTTTTCTTGATGAGTGCACTCATTCTTGAGTAAATTGTCACTGAAATAAAGGGGCATGTGCATGTAGTTGTTGTGCTCTCGTGATTTCATGGCCGTTTCAGACTTTTACTGTATATTGCTTTTCATTATAGGAAATTAATTGTTTTAGGAACAGCTGATTGTAATATGTATAATTGCACACTGCTATTCTATTATGTGGTCCCAAGTGTCTGGAATGGAGAGAGGAAATGTTTATATTTTACAGTAACTATTGATTCAAGAGTTTTATTTGTCACATACATACAAGACATGCAGTGGAATGTAGGTGGCCATGTCTGCCTCGATTGTGCAAAAATACAAATAAAATAGAGTAGACATACAAAGGTAATATGAATAAAATAACAATGCTAAGCTTAAGAATAAAGACAATGAGGAATATATATACTATAGTGCCCTTTTTGTATGCATGTGTGGGGTGAGAGTAAGTGAGGATGTGTGCTGGAGAGATTAGTGTTCAGTGTTATTGATTGTGGCATCTCATATTTTCATCCAATCTGTTATAAATGCTATAAAAGTTTACATTAAATGGCCTAGAGAAGTGTAAAATATAGCAAAATGGCCTATACAGTGGCTGACAGAATTTCTGCTGCGTTCACATTGCAAGCTTTAGTGCTCAATTCTGATTTATTGCACAGATCTGATATTTTTTTGTTTGACTGTTGACATTATTATATATTTTTATAAATCTGGCCAATATCCGATTCGAGTGTGAACTCTTCACACTCCTGAACTGACCCGCATGCTCAAAATAACAATAACGATGATAGACGTAAACATGGAGGAGGACACACTGAAGTCACAGATTATGATTTAATTTATTAATTGAATGCAGTGTGGAGGCCAACTAATCAAAAACAAATCAGACCTGTATCTGATTTAGGAGGACCACATATGAAAGTGGCCCAAATCAGAATGTAAAAGATCAGATGCCATGTGATTTGTGCTGTTCACACTGTTGTGATTATGATGAATTGAAAATGGGGGACCCTGATGTAAACAAGACGAAAGTCTTTCTCTGGTCTGCATCCCCTTAACAATTGTATGTATTGAGCTGTACTATACTGTACCCATTCTGCAATCTGTTAATACACTTTTCAATCAATCAATTGTGAAAAACCCCAGACCCACCTGAGCAAACAAATATGATTAGGGCCACCTTTGCCTGCAGTCTGAACGATTACATTTGTGTACAATTTCCTCTGGGGGTATATTGGTGGTGGATTCAGCCGATGGTCACAGTAAACAGGTATAGGGGAAAACAGACGCTGCAGACGCATTTATGTTCACAAACCATCACAGCAGGTGCGACAAATCAAAAGACCGAACATTTGCATTGATTATTTCGGATCGATCGATGTGAATATCCAGAAGAGAATATATCCAGAGAGAGCCGCATGGTGACGTCACGGCACTGATCAGTGGCGGGTGGGCGGCGCAGACGTCAGGTCAGGTTTGATGGGTGAATTCAAACACGCGGAATAAAAACAATCCGTGTCAGTGGACGTGCTGATGGGTCGCATCATATTTTGGATTTATTAAGGACCTTGTCGTGGAATTATGTTTCGGTTTGTCAAGATGTAGCCTCTTCAACGATGCACTCTGAGCTGTGGCCCTGATCATCATCACACAGCAACATCTGGCTGGTAAGTTGCGCTGTCGAGCTTTGCATCTGTACTGTACATTATCACATTATGTATTATTACCTAGCGATTGCTCTTTGTCGCCGTTTATTTGTTTATTTCCGATAACGGTTTAAAGCCTTTAAATTAAAGGCATCCAAATGGGAACGCAATTATTTCTTCATTTGAGCCATTATTAGTGCATTGACCTCGTCCTTGGCGTTTTGCTACTATAGCCCTGCTGCTGCGACTGCTGCCATCATAACCGAGCGAGCAGCAGGGATCATGTGAATCAATCTCATCATTGATCATTTATTGGAAGCGAAAGCGCCAGCAAAATGGACGTGTGTGTCACGTTCTATACGAAGCCCATGTAAATATAATGCTAAGCTTACTGTCAAAGCAGCAGCGCGCTCTATAATGGCAGCAACGCGTACCGTGGGTTCAGATCGTAGAGACCGACCAGCTGCCTTTTTGCACCGCGGGGCTCTGCAGGGTCAGAGGAGGCAGCAGGGGGGCCGAGCAGCCTGTGGCTAGAGATGGAGGAGGAGGGGGACACCGAGGGGCAAGGGCCCGTGCTGCCGGTGGCCAGAGACTCGGGACCCAGCGGTCACAGCCTTCTTCAGCGGGACACCACGACCACCAACCTGCTGGCCTCGGTCAAAGAGCAGGTACAGTATGCGACGCTCTGCTTCACCTTACTGTACTAATAATGTCGCTTTGCCATTTGCTCTCTCTGTCTCCCCCCTTATCTCTCTCTCTCCTACTTTCTTTTTTCCCCTCTCTCTTTCTTTCTCCCCCCTTATCTCTCTCTCGCTCTCTCTCTCCTACTTTCTTTCTTCCCCTCTCTCTTTCTTTCTCCCCCCCTTATCTCTCTCTCTCGCTCTATCTCTCCTACTTTCTTTCTCCCCCTCCCTCTCTTTCTTTCTCCCCCCCTTATCTCTCTCTCTCTCTCTCTCTCTCTCTCTCTCTCTCTCTCTCTCTCTCTCTCTCTCTCTCTCTCTCTCTCTCTCTCTCTCTCCTACTTTCTTTCTTCCCCTCTCTCTCTTTCTTTCTCTCCCCCCCTTATCTCTCTCTCTCCTACTTTCTTTCTTCCCCTCTCTCTCTTTCTTTCTCTCCCCCCCTTATCTCTCTCTCTCTCCTACTTTCTTTCTTCCCCTCTCTCTTTCTTTCCCCCCCCCTTATCTCTCTCTTTCTCTCTCTCTCTTTCTCTCCCCCCCTTATCTCTCTCCCCCCTTATCTCTCTCTCTTTCTATCCCCCCCTTATCTCTCTCTCTCTCTCTCTCTCTCTCTCTCTCTCTCTCTCTCTCTCTCTCTCTCTCTCTCTCTCTCTCCCTCTCCCATGTGATATGTCTCCATGCTGCTTCACAGATTCTCACCACAGTTGTATCTTTCTTCCCTTGCATTCCTCATTACACGTGAGACCAGTGGCAGTGATGCCCCACATATTGACCAGTGATGTACAGACAGTGCTATTTTTGGAAGTGGGGAAGCGCACCTACTGTAGTACTGTCCGACTATTGACTATAGAAGAGCATTAGACAGACAATGCCGATACATTTGGTTTATCGCTTCAAAATAATCCCCACAAACACTACAGCCCCGGTATAGTCCCTGATTAAACACTACAGCCCCGGTATAGTCCCTGATTAAACACTACAGCCCCGGTATAGTCCCTGATTAAACACTACAGCCCCGGTATAGTCCCTGATTAAAGGCAAACTGCTGGATGATGTGTAAAAAAAAAGAGAATCTTCTCTCATCTGTAAGAATCTCCTCTCTCTCTCTCGTGTCTCTATAGCCCACAGCCCAACTGTAAGTTACAGATTGCATCAACAGATGCACAGATAAGCCGAAGCCAGCGTGGTTTAAAAGCATCGCTTTGAGAGCACATCATTGATACGGTCTGCGCCGACTCGCCAGTTAAGAGCAAAGAAGATAGAGAGAGTTAGTAGATACAGCAGCAGGGCCCAGGCGCGTCTGATCAGATCGGATGTGACATCGCTTACTTTCTAGTCTGATTTAAAGTGCACCACCTCGCTGCTTCAGTGTTCTGGTGCTACCCGCATAACCTCTCATTACACAACATTAAACATCCAGTAGTTCAATTATTAGATTTGATTCTAATTTATTGTCATTATACAGTACAAGACGTACAGTACAACGAAAAGAGGTCTGGCAACATCCAACCAGAGTGCAAATGTAACAGTAAAGTGCAATCGCAACATACAATGTACAGGTGATTAGACTGGGTATCAAATATATAAATGAGTACTACTGAGTAATAGTGCTAATCAGATACATAGTTGTAATATTAATATACGGTGATACAGGTATACAGACACAGTAGTAAGTCATACTTATGATCTCTATCTTACACAGTACCGTATATATTTGTATGTCATAAATGTCTTGATGAATTGAAAATGGAGGACCCCGATGTAAACAAGACGAAGGTCTTTTTCTGGTCTTCATCCTCTTAGCAGTTGTTAGTATTGAGCCGTACTGTATTGTACCCATTCTGCAATCTGTTTTAAATCAATCAATCAATACTAACATATTAACCGCCTATTCAACCAGGGCGAGGGTCGTGTGACATCAGGGTTCAGCTGAGCTACACATAGACAACCAGAGGGTCGGGGTGTGTTAGGCCCACTGTGTGACGTCGAATGGCTGCTTCCAACATGGATGACACACAGCCTCCCTCCACTGCTGCCCCGCCCGCCGCTTTGCCCGGAAGGATTTTTGACTTGCAGTAGTGCACACCTTTAATCTGAATACAGGGTTAAACCCCACTGTCAATCCAATTACAGCACTGCCCTGGGCTGCTCTGTCCGTCGGGCGTAGCGGAGGTCCCTTGATGCGTAAACGGTAGCCGCGTGACAGCGGTCAGGATTTCGACGAGTGTGTCCCCCGCGCCGCCTCGTATCTTGGTACACGGAAGGGCTTTATGACAAACTGTCGCTTGGCGTCTCTCGCCGAGGGCGGCGGTGGGGTTTGGGGCGCTGTGCCTGTTTTGCTTGGCAGAACCCACACTGTGGTGGAAGCAAAGGAAATGCAATCTCATTCCAGTTTCCCCGAGTGGGGAATTCAGACGGCACGTCGGAGTAAAACAACCATTTGTTTCAGCAGCAAAAACGAGGTTCTGAATGTCTTCAGTCTCAGCGGCCCGTTTACGCTGAGCAGCGGCGGGGCTGTGATCTGATAAGAGGCCGCGGGCAGCGTGTCACTTAGAGAGAGAGAGAGAGAGACACACAGGGAGAGAGAGACGCAAAGAGAGAGAGAGACGGAGAGAAAGAGGGAGAGAGTCGCAAAGAGAGAGAGATAGATGCAGGGAGAGACGCAGAGAGAGAGACGCAAAGAGAGACAGAGAGACTCAAAGAGGGACAGAGAGAGACAGAGATGGAGATAGAGATGGAGAGAGAGATAGACGCAGAGAGAGAGAGAGACTCAAAGAGAGACAGAGATGGACGCAAAGAGAGAGAGAGACTCAAAGGGAGACGGAGAGAGACAGAGACGCAGAGAGAGACGCATAGAGAGAGAGACTCAAAGAGAGACAGAGAGAGAGAGACGCAGAGAGAGAGACAGAGAGAGTGACAGAGATGGATGCAAAGAGAGAGAGAGAGAGATGCAGAGAAAGAGAGAGAGACGCAAAGAGAGAGAGATAGACGCAGAGAGAGACTCAAAGAGAGACGGAGAGAGAGAGATGGACGCAAAATGAGAGAGAGAGACAGAGAGATACACAGAGAGATATATCTATATGCAAAGAGAGAGAGAGAGGCAGAGAGAGAGAGAGACGCAGATATATATATGCAGAGAGAGAGAGAGGCAGAGAGAGAGAGATGCAGAGAGATATATGCAGAGAGAGAGAGAGCGAGAGAGAGATATAGATGCAAAGAGAGAGACAGAGAGAGATAGACGCAAAGAGAGAGAGAGAGAGACGTAGAGAGAGAGAGAGAGAGACTGACAGCAGAGCTCACGTTGAGACGCGACCGGGCCACGCTAGCGCCCCGCTGGTCTCAGACGTGGCCTGGCACCGCTCGGTGTGGGACCGGCGCGGCATGGACCCTCTTCCAGACGGGGGGGGACGGGAGCAGCACCAGCTCCCAGAGAGCGTCTCTGTTTATCCTCTTGAGACGTCTGGCGTTCATGTGGTTCTTCTAACAGGGAATCTTGTGTTCATTCTGTCTTCGCTGTTTTCAAACTATGTCAATCGGGCCGCAGCAAGTAGACATGATGACGCCACTTTTTAAAACGCTGCTGCTACAGATTCGGACCGGAGTCCTACACGTTTAATAATCAGCCAATACCAATGCCGATGTATTGCTTCTTCTGAACTGTATAGGGAGGTGTAGTGGTTGGTTACGTCATTGTTGTTTCCGGACCGGTCCACCTCGCTTGAAATTGCAATGTATTTCCAATGGACACGTTTCTAAATCGTCTCGTTTAAAACAAATAAAGCATGAACATTGGCATGGTGCACCTTTCTGTGTGTTTATTCATCCACAATCTATAGCTCAACATGAAACAATTTGCAATTAATCGTAAAATAATTACGTATATAATTGTATTTCAACCAAAAATGCGTAAACAATAATGTTAGTGAAAGAAGGAAACTCATTTTGTGCAAAAATGGAAAGCTTGCCAATGTTCATGAGGCAGAATTATTACAATAGCCGATAATACATTTTCCCAATGATGAATCCCTATACAGGTGGACCGCGCGGGAAACTAAAGTGACGTCAGAGACTACACCTCCCTATATACAGTACTAGTAGAGAGATCTAACGTTTTATGTGCCAAAAATGCAGGAAATAAAGTTCTGTTGATTTGATTTACATGGCTCTTGGTGTCTTACTGTATCGGGGAGAATTCTCAGATACCTGGTGTCGTTCCGATATCTGATACTGGTAATGGTGCCATTCTGCAGTAGTGGCATCCCAACTATGCAAATGTACAATCACCAAAGTATTGAAACACGAGGCTGTTAAAGGGGAACACCGCCCAATCTTCTGAATTCATATTATGTTATTCCTTTGGTTTAAGAAAGGCCCAAAATATATGAGTGAACTCTCTCCCGAATCCAAAGTGAGCTAAAAGTAAAAGGTATGTAGGAAAACTGGAGCTGCTCCGTAGACAATCACTTGGGAAAGATGGTGAGGGTGACACTGAGAGCATCCGGGGGAATGATCAAATCAAATGTATTTGTAAGGCCCGACAACACACGTTAATGTCCCCATGGACCGGACACGTCTTCTTTAAAGAAGTCAAGAAGAAACATCACAATAAATCAAGAACAAAACAAAAAAACACCATGAAATCCTAAATAAAATGTAAAATAAATAAATGCCACACTCCCAGACATACCCCAGCGAAGGTAAGGAAAAACTCACTAAAAACCTAGCAATAGGAAAAAAGCACCACAGGCAATGTGGAGGGGAGAAACCTTAGAAGGGCCATTCAAGGGGGGATCTCCCTGCTTAGATGTCGGTGATAATAGTGTTGCTATGGATCAATGGGTGGAGAATAAAACCGGCAAAACAGTTGGTATGTATGTACATATACGTGTAATAAAACACACGTTTTTTAAACACAAAACGTTTTCCGTAAACACGAAATCGTCTCAAGAAATATGTGTGTCCAAACGAAACCACTGAAAATGCTGTAGCGCTGCCACAAATGTACAAAAGTAACGCTTTTCCTGTTTTAGACTTCGCTCTCTTATTTTGAAACCCCCTGACCGGAAGTGTTATTGTTATTATCGCTAGCGGAACAACTTGTGTCGTCCGGTTCTGTGCTTTTGAGCTAACGCTAGTTTCCAAAGGAGAGGAGAGAGACAGCGCGGCTCACATGCGCTGCTCTCTGGCGAAAACACGTTGCCTACAGTGGCAGCGGAGGAAGGCAAGCACAGAAAGACTGAAAATGCTGTAACACTGCCACAAATGTACAAAATAAACATCTTTCAATAGCTTCAGTGTTTTAGACTTCACTCTTTTATTTTTAAACCCCTCGACCGGAAGTATTATTGTTGTTATTGCTAGCGGAACAACTTGTGTCGTCCGGTTCTGTGTTTTTGAGCTAACGGTAACACAAATGTTGAGATTGTTGGTGAACAAGCGACTAACTGCAGCTATGTTGTATCATGTTTCATTTTTGTTGGCTGGGTTTGCGCATGCGGGAGAGGTGGGCTATTGCGTCATCGGTTCAGGAAAGATGTGTACTGGCTTATAAAGATGGAAACGCAAGGCTGGCGTCTTCAGATTTGTTCACTCTGGGACCTGTTTTCAGAAAATAGCGTATTCAGGCTTCCAGAACACTGTTCCGTCTGGACGAAACGTGCATACGATAAAATACTTTGGCGGATACACCCAAACTCGTCTCCGTCAGGACATGGCCTTAAAATACATTGGATTAGGTGTACCGAGTGTACTTATAACACCTTTCATGGTCTTAAGAGTGTACTTATAACACCTTCCATGGTCTTAAAGGAACACTGCAGACAAGAGGATAGATACCAATCTCCTCTCCTGTACATTCAATAAGATAATGAAACATCTAAGGCTGTCTTAAATACTTTATACTATTATAATAATATGAATTTTTAAAAAAAATTGTGCAAAATCAACTCTGCCTCTCTTTGTTAACTACAACAAGCAATGCTGTTTGTTATTTAAGATGAGGTCGGACTCGGCACTGACAGATTTGTGTTCATTGTGCTGCTTTTATAAAGCCTCAAATGAAAGCAAAGTGTTTTGTTTGTCTAAGATTTAAAAAGGTTTAAACTTTACAGCACTGACAAAGTTGAACAAAGTGCTGTACAAGTCCCACAACATAAAAAAAAAAATATATATATATATAATAATATTATTTTCTTTTATCTCGACGCTTCGAATTAAAATCGAATCTCGGCCCGAAGCTTCGAATTCCAAAAAAGAAAATTTAAGGTCAGCCCTAGAAACATCATGTTGGCGTGTTCCTTTTAACACATTCCCTATGGATTGAGAATGTGTTGTTATCTTGACTTCCCATCTCTGTTGGTCGAGTTGTATTTGCACGTGGGCCTTTACTAATAGAGTATGTCAGTGCTTCTCAAACTTTTTCTGTCAGGCCCCCCTTTGGCGGACCAAAATATTTTGGGCCCCCCCCCTCGCCCCAACAAAATAGTCATGAAATGGGCCATGTTTAAATTTATTGAAATAACACCAATATCGTGACCTTTCAAATTGGCCCTATATTTTGTTTTCAGAGCTGTCATGGATGAAAAGCCAGCTTCACACAGATACTGTATGTGGTGCTGAATGGTATCAACACCTTAACTGCTGCATCATGAGATACTTGGTACTCAGCACCACACTCTGAAACTAGCTCTCCAGGTGGTATCAGATGAGATTTCAAAGAGTTCTTCCAAGAGTTTGGATGGAGATGTGTCAGGAAGCTTTGTCTCAATGTTGTCTGTAAAGGTTTTTTTTATCCAGAGTAACTTGGTGATCCTTTTCTGTGTTTTATTAAATAATTATTTTCAGATTTTGAGAAATGGTATTTTCATGGAGAACAGTGCAGCTGCAACAGATAGCACTTTAGTGATAATTTTCTGTAATCTAAAAATCTATTTTTTTTTATATAAATCTCAAGGCCCCCCCTGTCATGCCTCTGCGCCCCCCACTTTGAGAAACACTGGAGTATGTGATTAACCCTTTCACTACCACACTACATACGGTTAACCCTTTCACTACCACACTACAGAAGGTCAACCCTTTCACTACCACACTACAGACGGTTAACCCTTTTACTACCACACTACAGACGGTTAACCCTGTCACTACCACACTAGAGAAGGTTAACCTTTCACTACCACACTACAGACGGTTAACCTTTCACTACCACACTACAGACGGTTAACCCTTTCACTACCACACTACAGACGGTTAATCCTTTCACTACCACACTACAGAAGGTCAACCCTTTCACTACCACACTACAGACGGTTAACCTTTCACTACCACACTACAGACGGTTAACCTTTCACTACAGAAGGTTAACCCTTTCACTACCACACTACAGACGGTTAACCCTTTCACTACCACACTACAGGCAGTTAAAATGCAGTCGAGGCTCATCCACACAGTAAGCAATTGCATTGTAAATAACAGAATTCAAATGAGGGTTTACTGATGCAATCAGCTAACATTGGCCTTTCTTGGATAGAAGCCCTTTATCTGGATCTGTGTCTATTGAGACTGATGGAGCCACTATCTGGAGCTGGATCTATTCAGGGCACTGATGAAATTAAATTAGCATTAGGCTAAGTAGGGCCTACGCAAATTAAATGAGGGGGGAGATGATAGTTTTGGCACTTTCTTTCATGGTTATTTTCGTGGAGAGAAAATAATCTTGTGTACAAATCTATCCGATCACAGAAAATAACTAGATATACCAGAATATAGCCTGGCCTAATGGTTTTAGAATTCTGTTTTAGCCTTCTGTGACCTACCACCGCAGAGACCTGGGTTCAATTCCCAGCAGGGTCAGTCATCCCTATGAACACATTATTGTCAGTGTTCGCGGGGTGGGAAGCTGGTGGGGTATGAGTCCTGGTCGTTGCAATAGCGACTCCTACTGGTCAGCAGGGAGAGGGTATCTGGGGGAGACGGTGTGAACCTCTGCGCGTCAGGTGAAAAGAGGCGGCTGACGACTCCACATGTATCGGAGGAGGCATGTGGTAGTCTACACCCTCCCCAGACCAACAGTAGGGCAGCATGTGGTAGTCTACACCCTCCCCAGACCAACAGTAGGGCAGCATGTGGTAGTCTACACCCTCCCCAGACCAACAGTAGGGCAGCATGTGGTAGTCTACACCCTCCCCAGACCAACAGTAGGGCAGCATGTGGTAGTCTACACCCTCCTCCCAGACCGACAGTAGGGCAACATGTGGTAGTCTACACCCTCCCCAGACCGACAGTAGGGCAGCATGTGGTAGTCTACACCCTCCTCCCAGACCGACAGTAGGGCAGCATGTGGTAGTCTACACCCTCCCCAGACTGACAGTAGGGCAGCATGTGGTAGTCTACACCCTCCTCCCAGACTGACAGTAGGGCAGCATGTGGTAGTCTACACCCTCCCCAGACTGACAGTAGAGCAGCATGTGGTAGTCTACACCCTCCTCCCAGACTGACAGTAGGGCAGCATGTGGTAGTCTACACCCTCCTCCCAGACTGACAGTAGGGCAGCATGTGGTAGTCTACACCCTCCTCCCAGACCAACATTTTCCATTGGTTCTCCCAGCCCACGTTACCATTTCTAGCATTTCCATTGGCACATAAATTAGGTAAATAAATATTAACAATATTGATTTACAACACATAAATTAACTTATTTACAATTATACATACAGTTTATACATACAGTAGTGACAACACACATATGAACTATTTACAATACAGGGAGGCACATACAGCACTCATAACTATTTACAACCAGTGTCTAATTAAACTATAATTAAATAGTTAAATAATACAAAATAATAATTTGTTTAAAAAGAAATCAGAAAAAAACTGTAAAATGTAATTTATTTCAAAGAGATGTCCTTAAAGGTTCATGCTTCTCCCCATCTCTGGCTGACATCACCATTGTGATACATGATGGATTGGTTTTTGTCGGTCAGCAGCGTTTTCTGTACTTGCTGAAGCTTCTCTCTGTATAATTATTTTTTAAGTTTAAATATCAACATTATCTGGCCATCCTCAATAAATACTATCAAACTTGCCAAAGACCAGAGTTGGGACACACGTCACACACACACACACACACACACACACACACACACACACACACACACACACACACACACACACACACACACACACAGAAAGGGAGAATGGCTTAATCTTTTTTTTATAATTCTTTTTTTATTAAAAAAATTTCTGGAGGGGCGGGGCGCCCCGTTGGCGGGACGCCAACATACAGAATTCACATCACTGAACTCTGCTTTAAGCAATGTGTTCTATATACTATACAAACACAAAGAATGGGTACAATACAGTATGGCTCAATACAAACAACTGCTAAGAGGATGCAGACCAGAAAAATACTTTAGTCTTGTTTACATAAGGTGAACGATGAATTCTCTTTTTCCTCTTTCTCTCTCCATCTCCTAGTATGTCTCTTGCTCTCTGTCTCTCATTCTCCCCCTCTTTCCTTCCTCCCACCCATTATAAGCGTCTTGCAATGTTGGTTAAGATATGAAATACTTGCCAGTAGTGTACTGCATAGTGCATACAGAGACTGTAAACAAACACGCTCACAACGTGTCTCCGCAGTCCACACACAGGAGTCAGGACTGCGATTATTAATGGGAATAGGAACATGTCAAGATATTGCTGACATGGTAGAACATACAGTATACAGTATGGCTCGGCGGCCCATCAAACCAAGCAGTCACCAATGTACAGTATGGCTCGGCGGCCCATCAACCCATGTTTACACTCTGATAACGTTAGTTAGCAACCAAGCTAGCCTATGCAGGCTTACCTGGCCAATGTGGGTCGTCCTCCTGGACAGATCGATTTGTTAAATCAGATTATCCACAGTGGTGTGCTGGTCCCCAGTAAAGGTCCCGCCGGCCAAAAATAAACCTCTTGAAAATGAATCTTGAAATATCTCCCAACAAAACCTAGCAGAACCAGCTAGCCATACAGTTAGCCACTTGTAGTTCTGAACATTAAAAGAGCATTGTCCTTCCTCCTTCCTAAATCATATTGCCCGCGAGGTGATGACGTTGTTGTTGTCACGTTTAGCTTTTAATGTGATTTGATTGGTCAATCGGTGGAAACGTTCTGGCCCAGGGCGGCAAATTTGAAGACTCTTAGGGCCCTTTCTCACTCACTGCTCTGTGTCGAATCAGACCCGGCTCGCATCAGAAAAGGGTGTGTCTGTCTGAGTGAGAACCCTGTCCCCCGTCCCCGCCCCCCGCTGATTCGTCCCCGGGGGCGCTGAACCTGGACCGCTGAAATAGGTGGTCTCAGGTGCGCACTAGTGGGGGCGGTTAGGCCTGGCAATTTTGTTTGCCATTGCTATGTCTATACATTGTTCGAATGCATTTATTTCTATTAGACCAGTGGTGCCCAACCAGTCGGCCGTGGTCGACCAGTAGATCAATGACATGCAATATAATTGCCACAAGCGATGGGATAATGTTAGCTTCTGAACAGGCTAGCTAACTAGCGTTAGCCGTTAGCCATTGCTGTATACTATACTTTCTTGTTCGAATGCATTTATTTCTATTAGACCAGTGGTGCCCAACCAGTCGGCCGTGGTCGACCAGTAGATCAATGACATTCAATATAATGCATATAATCGATGCAGCAATGTTACTAGTAAAGGCTAAGCTAACTAGCGTTTAGCCGTTAGCTTAGCGCTATCGTTAAAACGCTCAAAAGCGGACTCTACAACACCATCCATTCGTGATAAAATAGGGTGGGTTATATTGACAAGGCTTGACAACAGAGGTTCAAATATAACTTCATATTTATTGGCAATTTGTTCATTTATATCATCATCCAGTCTCCGCAGTAGTGTTAAGACACTTCCTGTTTACATTTTCAAACGTGACATCATCGCCTACGGCAAGCGTAAACGCTCAAAAGGCAAACCGTAAACAGAACCCGAAGCGAACCAAGACCGCAGTGTGTACACAAACTAGAGGGGAGAGAGGGGGGGGGGGAGTTCGCATCAGATTCGGAACGGGGCCAGAACGGAACGGAATAGAAACGAATAGGTGAGTGAGAAAGGGCCCTTAGAGTGCTTGGCTGCCAGGCTGTGGCCGTGTTAAGGCGTAGGCATTAACCCAACCCCTTTATTAAGCTCAAATCTTATTGGCTAATAATTGGTTGTGGAGTCCACAACCAACCACAATGTGGACGTGAGAAAAAGACAACCCGCCCTAATATTATCAAATTCTCAATGTCAATCAAAATAATGCTGAGCCTGAGCAGACAGTGACTGCCTCAGTGAGTCAGTGACAGAGTGTTAGAGAGAGTGAGAAGGAGAGGAGGGAAAAAATTGTAAAAAAAAAAAAAAAAAGTATTTTAAAAAAAAATATATATATATACATTTTCTTTATTTAAATTTTTTTTTTTACTGTTTATATTTTTGGGGAAGCTTGGCTTCCCTTGGCTTCCATGAATATTTGCCACTGCCCCAGACCAACAGTAGGACAGCATGTGGTAGTCTACATCTACAGTGAACACCCTCTCCAGACCGACAGTAGGGCAGCATGTGGTAGTCTACATCTACAGTGAACACCCTCTCCAGACCGACAGTAGGGCAGCATGTGGTAGTCTACATCTACAGTGAACACTCTCCAGACCGACAGTAGGGCAGCATGTGGTAGTCTACATCTACAGTGAACACCCTCTCTAGACCGACAGTAGGGCAGCATGTGGTAGTCTACATCTACAGTGAACACCCTCTCTAGACCGACAGTAGGGCAGCATGTGGTAGTCTACATCTACAGTGAACACCCTCTCCAGACCGACAGTAGGGCAGCATGTGGTAGTCTACATCTACAGTGAACACTCTCCAGACCGACAGTAGGGCAGCATGTGGTAGTCTACATCTACAGTGAACACCCTCTCTAGACCGACAGTAGGGCAGCATGTGGTAGTCTACATCTACAGTGAACACCCTCTCTAGACCGACAGTAGGGCAGCATGTGGTAGTCTACATCTACAGTGAACACCCTCTCTAGACCGACAGTAGGGCAGCATGTGGTAGTCTACATCTACAGTGAACACCCTCTCTCTAGACCGACAGTAGGGCAGCATGTGGTAGTCTACATCTACAGTGAACACCCTCTCTAGACCGACAGTAGGGCAGCATGTGGTAGTCTACATCTACAGTGAACACCCTCTCTAGACCGACAGTAGGGCAGCATGTGGTAGTCTACATCTACAGTGAACACCCTCTCCAGACCGACAGTAGGGCAGCATGTGGTAGTCTACATCTACAGTGAACACCCTCTCCAGACCGACAGTAGGGCAGCATGTGGTAGTCTACATCTACAGTGAACACCCTCTCTCCAGACCGACAGTAGGGCAGCATGTGGTAGTCTTGTCTTACCAATATTAATCAGGCAGAAATCACCATGGTAATACGGGTCCTCACTGTCCCCTCCGTCTTGCCATAGGAGCTTCAGTTTGAGCGTCTGACTCGCGAGCTGGAAGAGGAGCGTCAGATTGTGGCCAGTCAGCTGGAGCGGTGCATGCTGGGAGCCGATTCGCCAGGCGGCGACAGTAGCAGGTAGGTGATGCTATCGAATAAAAAATGTGTAGTTCGATACATACATTTAAGAAGTTATTCAAATATAAGGTGATACATAAATATAAAACCTTGATATTATCCTAATTATATAAAAAAAAAATTGTGAACAAATCTTTTTATAATTTTTTTGACATGACATAAAACTAGACACACAAGCATTACAGTAAATATCCACAATAAATCACAGGATTATACATTCCAATATTTGAATCAATATAAATGTAGTTTATGAGATATATACATTATACTTGCAATACAATACATACATATGCTCTTACTCGCTCTTCTTCCCACCCCCCCCCCCCCCCCCCCCCCCAGGACCCCCCTTGGATAACCCATCCATTATTTCGCTTCTAACCAAGGATTACAATTCATATGCTAACCTTTATTCTCTCCACCACTTCTAACCAGATTCCAATGCTGGCTTCATTGACACCAAAAATTCTTGCTGTAGATAAGATAAATCACATCGAGATAAGTAAGAGCCCATTACCTTTAGGCACATTTTATCCGGTTGAATCCAGCGTGATGCTATCAGCTTTTTAGCAGCCGTAACACCGACAAAATTAGTCTCTTTAGCTGTTTAGTAGCTGCTATTTGAGAAACATCATTCAACAACAATACAGAAGGCAGTACAGGTATGTTCAGAAATAAAAATTCTGATAATTGCGTGGTTACTTCTTCCCAGAATATCTTAACAGGGGGGCATTCATCATTTTTTTTTGTATTAAAATCTTAAAAAAAAAGTATACAAAATAAATAAATGTGTATACGTTTTGTATATAAAACTATGAAACTTTTGTAACCTTTTTGTTTTAGCAAAATTATGTACTGAATTATTATTTATTTTTTGTGTGTGTTAATAATGTAATGTAAATAGGGTAGGCAATTATAAGCCTCGGCTTCAGCCTACACCTTTTCGGTCATTTTCTTAATTTCTTTATAAATGCGCCTACTACTGTACATTGCTTTGTAAAAGAAGACCAAAATAAAATCATTCATTCGTTCATTCTCCTTTAAGAATCACTAAAGGTAACTCACAAGTGTGAGTCGTGCCACGTCGTGTACACAATCTCCACAATCCATTCACAAAACCGCATGTTCAGTTTTTCCACGAGGGCCCGCCCCTCTGCGACTTTCAAAACAACAGTTGAACGGCCCCTCACAACAGCTGAACGGCCCCTCACAACAGCTGAACGGCTCCTCACAACAGCTGAACGGCCCCTCACAACAGCTGAACGGCCCCTCACGTCCGTGCGCTCTGCCCCTCACAACAGCTGAACTGCCCCTCACGTCCGTGCGCTCTGCCCGGTGTCTGTTCTGTGTTACATAATGTCTCTGCTGCAGGATGTCCAGGTGGAGAGATGCAGCAGGGGCTCTGATTATACAGCTGTTACTGCTGCCATGTTTCATTAGTTACACAGCTGCTGCTGCTGCTGCTACAGTGTTGCAATGCTTCATACTGCTGCAATGCTGCAATGCTTCTGCTGATATTCCGATGTTTCATTGTTTCATACAGTTGTTAATACGTCATTGTTTCACACAGCTGTTAATGTGTCATTGATTCATACAGCTGTTAATGCTTCATTGATTCATACAGCTGTTAATGCTTCATTGATTCATACAGCTGTTAATGCTTCATTGATTCATACGGCTGTTAATGTTTCATTGATTCATACAGCTGTTAATGTTTCATTGATTCATACAGCTGTTAATGTGTCATTGATTCATACAGCTGTTAATGTTTCATTGTTTCGTACAGCTGTTAATGCTTCATTGATTCATACAGCTGTTAATGCTTCATTGATTCATACAGCTGCTGATGCTTCATTGATTCATACAGCTGTTAATGCTTCATTGATTCATACAGCTGTTAATGGTTCATTGATTCATACAGCTGTTGATGCTTCATTGATTCATACAGCTGTTAATGCTTCATTGATTCATACAGCTGCTGATGCTTCATTGATTCATACAGCTGTTAATGCTTCATTGATTCATACAGCTGTTAATGCTTCATCTATTCATACAGCTGTTAATGCTTCATTGATTCATACAGCTGCTGATGCTTCATTGTTTCGTACAGCTGTTAATGCTTCATTGATTCATACAGCTGTTAATGCTTCATTGATTCATACAGCTGTTAATGTTTCATTGTTTCGTACAGCTGCTGATGCTTCATTGATTCATATACTTTAGCTGCTACTGCTGCAGCTACAATAGCCTGGACCCATGTAATGCTATTTATTAATAATAATTATATATTATTATATTCCTATATAATTTGCATTTGCAGTATAGCCCAGCTACACTAGTGCATGGTGTTATTTCTGGTTACATAACAGGTCTGTGTTATCTGATCTACCTCTCCATTCCCTTATCCTCCTTGCCCTTCCCTTTCTCCTCTCCTCTTTTCTCCTCTCCTCTTCTCTCCTCTTTTCTCCTCTCTTCTCCTCTTTTCTCCTCCTCTTCTCTCCTCTCCTCTCCTCTCCTCTCCTGAAGCTCATCTGAGAAGTCCTTCGCATGGCGATCCGCAGGTACGGTTTATCCTAGACTCACGCACACTAAGCCGTATCAAGACAATATGTGACAGAAAAACAATTGAGAGCAGATAGAAAAAACATTGTTGATATTGTAAAACTGGGTAAATACTAATAGGAAGCACTATTAAAGCCGCACTGGGTCGTTTCTTTTTTTTGTATTCAATACTAAACGTATATCTTTAGTATTGAATACACAAGGAAAACTGGATGCCTGAAGCGCTGTTTGAAACTAGAGATGATCTGATTGGCTGTGGTTAGGGATGCTCGATATTGGCTTTTTTACCAATACCGATATTGTCCAACTCTTAATTTCCGATACCGATATCAACCGATATCACATTTTAATGCCGATATCGGCCAATAATATCAGTAGGCCGATAATATCGGACATAACTTCTATAGAAATGTAAAAAAAAAAAGAATTTAAACCGATACCGATATTTTCCGATATCACATTTGAATGCCAATATCGGTAGGCCGATAATATCGGACATCCCTAGCTGCGGTGCTTCTACCCTCCCACCACCTTGACCACACAAAGAAGCTTCCTCTAAGAGCAACGTTGGTTCACTTTGTTTCAAAGAAGCTTCCTCTAAGAGCAACGTTGGTTCACTTTGTTTCAAAGAAGCTTCTTCTAAGAGCAACGTTGGTTCACTTTGTTTCAAAGAAGCTTCCTCTAAGAGCAACGTTGGTTCACTTTGTTTCAAAGAAGCTTCCTCTAAGAGCAACGTTGGTTCACTTTGTTTCAAAGAAGCTTCCTCTAAGAGCAACGTTGGTTCACTTTGTTTCAAAGAAGCATCCTCTAAGAGCAACGTTGGTTCACTTTGTTTCAAAGAAGCTTCCTCTAAGAGCAACGTTGGTTCACTTTGTTTCAAAGAAGCTTCCTCTAAGAGCAACGTTGGTTCACTTTGTTTCAAAGAAGCTTCCTCTAAGAGCAACGTTGGTTCACTTTGTTTCAAAGAAGCTTCCTCTAAGAGCAACGTTGGTTCACTTTGTTTCAAAGAAGCTTCCTCTAAGAGCAACGTTGGTTCACTTTGTTTCAAAGAAGCTTCCTCTAAGAGCAACGTTGCTTCACTTTGTTTCAAAGAAGCTTCCTCTAAGAGCAACGTTGGTTCACTTTGTTTCAAAGAAGCATCCTCTAAGAGCAACGTTGGTTCACTTTGTTTCAAAGAAGCTTCCTCTAAGAGCAACGTTGGTTCACTTTGTTTCAAAGAAGCTTCCTCTAAGAGCAACGTTGGTTCACTTTGTTTCAAAGAAGCTTCCTCTAAGAGCAACGTTGGTTCACTTTGTTTCAAAGAAGCTTCCTCTAAGAGCAACATTGGTTCACTTTGTTTCAAAGAAGCTTCCTCTAAGAGCAACGTTGGTTCACTTTGTTTCAAAGAAGCATCCTCTAAGAGCAATGTTGGTTCACTTTGTTTCAATGGGTGATTTTTTTGGATTTGTGTTCAGATTATAAACAATAGTCAAACATTTGTAACTAGTTATTGTAGAGGTAAGTATTCTTCTCAAAACTACCTGGTGCAGCTTTAATATATATATATATACGGTGCTTACCCACAAAATAGCAGCACGGGATGAAGCTTTACTGAAGCTTTGGTTGGTCAGGCAGACAACTCATGTCCTTCCTTGAAACCACATAATAATTAATTTAACATTTAAATGTTCTGTCCTGACTGCCTTTTCCTTAATGATAAGCAAGCAGTGCAAGAATGCGGAAGCATTCTACCGTAGTGGCGTGCGGTAATGCGCCTTTCATTTTCCGCCGCCCAGCGCACGTGCGTGCACCGGCGGCGTGCTCGCTCAGGTGCGTGCGTGCGCCGGCGTGCTCGCGCGCATGCGCATGAGATCCCGCCTTGGTTCGACACGAGCGGAGCTCAATATATATAAGTCACCGCCCCTTATTCAGTATCTAGAAATAGCTCAATTGGCAAGACTACATGGCTGTGGATCCTATGGCTCGTTTGCTGGCGAGTTCGAATCCCATCGAATATTTTTTTATTAACGTGATTTTTTTTTTTAACGTGTATTCTTTCGCCGGTTAAGGTTAGGCATGGTTAAGGTTAAGGTTAAGGTTAGGCATTGTTTCGGAGTTGGTTAAGGTTAGAACGGTTAAGTTTAGGCGCTGTTAAGGAGCTGGTTAAGGTTAGAGTTTGTCAAAGAGAATGGCAATATAATTTCTATGGTTAAGGTTAGGCATGGTTAAGGTTAAGGTTAAGGTTAGGCATTGTTTCGGAGTTGGTTAAGGTTAGAACGGTTAAGTTTAGGCGCTGTTAAGGAGCTGGTTAAGGTTAGAGTTTGTCAAAGAGAATGGCAATAGACAGCCTATTTCCGCGTGACAGCTCCCAAAAGAAAGGCGCTTTACCGTAGTGGCGTGCGGTGACGAATGCTTCCGCATTTTTGCACTGCTTGCTTATCATTAAGGTAGACGCGTCCTGACTAGCCCGCCGTTCTGTTTTAAATTGGACCCTTTTGCTTTCCTTTAAAAAAAAAAAAAAAAACTTTTATACTTTATTGTGTCAATGAAGTCACTCTACATTTAGGTGTATATGTACACACATACCATACACAGACACACATATACATAGATACACACACACATATACATACATACATACATGTATGCGTACATACAAACATACTGTACATTAGGGCTGACCCCTATTAGTCGAATAGTCAACTATCAATCGAAATGAGCCGTAGTCGACTGCCAACCTCTTAGTCGAATGCAAAAAAAAAATATATATATATATAAAGATTATAATAATTTATTAAATTTTAATTTTTTTTGTCATTCTTTCCAAAATAAAAGAGGCCTAGAAGCATGGCTAACGCTAATGGCACGCATACCAGAGGCTAACTGCCTATGAAAACAGGCACAGAGGCACTGAAAGAGGATTTCACCCATCTAATGAACACACTAGACTAGACAAATATCAACATGTATCCATCAGTGGACCAATTGCATGCTTTCACAGAGAACAAGAAGCCTTCCGTCGACTCCTTCCGATATTAAGCACCCCCACAGCCCAAATGGAATGATCCAAAAATAAAAAATTAATTATACTTTTTTTTATTAATCTTTTTTCATAGTCGACTATCGGCTAATTTTGGCGACTACAAGTCGACTATACAAATCCTTAGTCGGGGACAGCCCTACTGTATATACGTATATACATACACACACACACAAATGTACATATACATACGTATATTCTAAATCCATTATTTATTTATTTTTTACCCATCACCCATACAAAAACAAAAAAGTGTAGATGTTACTGATCCTGGACTAGTATACCTATCCATCCATCCATAGTATACATCCAATATCCATACCTACTCGTCCCCACATAGATGAATAAATAAAAGTAAAAAATGATAATAACAATAGTTACGAAGAAGAAAATATATATATAATAAAAAAGGACCCTTTTGCTTTCCTGTCACAAATCGTTCTCCTCTGTTTTCAACTGCAATCGTCACTGCCCACTGTCCAATAAATGAACAAAATACCGTAGGAAGTCATTAAAAGACCATTCAGTTATTTATTCCTTTGCTTGCAACCGCTTGTTGTGTTTGTGACCCGCATGTACATCAGATGCCTCGGCAGTGGTGGAGCCCCAGGGGAGAGCGAGGGAGGCGTCGTCCATGGCGCCCGCCCTTCACCTCCAGGGGGAAGAAGGTCTCTACCCGCGCGAGCCGGAGCGAGCCTCCCTGCATGACAGTGAGGGTCTGTTAGCAGGAACGTACCACTGATGGGGCTGTTAGCGTCCTGTACCACTGATGGTTCTGTTAGCAGGAACGTACCACTGATGGGTCTGTTAGCAGGAACGTACCACTGATGGGGCTGTTAGCGTCCCGTACCACTGATGGTTCTGTTAGCAGGAACGTACCACTGATGGGTCTGTTAGCAGGAACGTCCCACTGATGGGTCTGTTAGCAGGAACGTACCACTGATGGGTCTGTTAGCAGGAACGTCCCACTGATGGGTCTGTTAGCAGGAACGTACCACTGATGGGGCTGTTAGCGTCCTGTACCACTGATGGGTCTGTTAGCAGGAACGTACCACTGATGGGGCTGTTAGCGTCCCGTACCACTGATGGTTCTGTTAGCAGGAACGTACCACTGATGGGTCTGTTAGCAGGAACGTCCCACTGATGGGTCTGTTAGCAGGAACGTACCACTGATGGTTCTGTTAGCAGGAACGTCCCACTGATGGTTCTGTTAGCAGGAACGTACCACTGATGGTTCTGTTAGCAGGAACGTCCCACTGATGGTTCTGTTAGCGTCCCGTACCACTGATGGGTCTGTTAGCAGGAACGTCCCACTGATGGTTCTGTTAGCGTCCCGTACCACTGATGGTTCTGTTAGCAGGAACGTACCACTGATGGGTCTGTTAGCAGGAACGTCCCACTGATGGTTCTGTTAGCGTCCCGTACCACTGATGGGTCTGTTAGCAGGAACGTCCCACTGATGGTTCTGTTAGCGTCCCGTACCACTGATGGTTCTGTTAGCAGGAACGTACCACTGATGCTTCTGTTAGCAGGAACGTCCCACTGATGCTTCTGTTAGCAGGAACGTACCACTGATGGTTCTTTGTACAAACAGAAAATAGGGCACTAATACAGATCTGTACTGGCGATACTTAAAGGAACACGGCAACTTTATGGGAAATGCGCTTACCGTCTTCTTCAGAGTCAGACGATGGATACCACATTCCTCTCTGTGCTAGCCTAGCTTAGCACAAATGAATGGAAGCGGATACGGGCCGGTAGCCTAGCTTAATAAAACTCCGGAAGAGGTGTTTCTGGCACCTCACCGCAACGGCTAGGCCAGCCGGTTCATATCTGCTTCCATTAATTTGTGCTAAGCTAGGCTAGCTTGCAGCTGGATAGCTTTCTACTGAACACACGGAAATTGGTATCCATCTTCTTGTCTGACTCTGGAGAAGACGGTATGCCTGTTGGCTCAGGAGGTAGAGTGGTCGTCTGATAATCTGAAGGTTCCCGGTTCGCTTCCGGTTCCTCCCGGCAGCGTGTCGGCAGTGTCCTTGAGCAAGACACTTGACCCCGAACTGCTCCCGATGAGCAGGGTGACACCTTGCATGGTCGCCTCTGCCGTCGGCGTGTGAATGTGTGAGTGAATGGGAGAATGGGAGGTGTACCGTACGTTGTAAACCGCTTTGGACAAAAGCACGATATACAGTAAAGGCAGTCCATATCCCATAATGTTGGTGTGTCCCCTTAAAGGATGCTTAAAAATGTTCCTCTATAAAATTGGAGTTGGAAAGGGCCTGTAGTTAATGTTTAAAGACATCCTCTACGTTTATTCTCGAATCGGCTTTCTAAAACAAAAGTAGGCCAACGTTTATTGAATCTATATATGCAGATGACTCCCCCCAAAATGTTAAAGATTGTATAATTCATGAATTCAGTGAAGGAACTGTGCAGTAGCGGGGATGCTTTGTGATTTCTCACACCTCTATGCCTCCACAGACGCTATTATCACAAGCAAAGATAAGATACCAGTTTAGGTTTGACATCATCAATGGACATTTGTGTCAATTGTGTTAGTTTCCACATGTATCTTCTGGGACTAAGCTATATGAGTATTCTTTACCTATACATGTACCTTGCAGATGAGATTGGACATAGGATGCATATACGTATAGTAATATATGCACATGTAAAAAGAGTATGTAATGGTATGCTAATTTTACTGTAAAAAGTGCCATTGCTGTCTTTCAATGCCTTTTTAAAACCGTTTAACAGCTTTTATCCTGAGGTGCATCTTCTCACACAAGGTAATTTAGCCAAATGGAGGGATCCTCTCTCAGCCTCTTCTGTGTCTGGCTCCGTCTCGCTGTCCTAACCTCTCATTCTGTCTCCGTGTCCCTCCCTCTGCTCTTCCCATTTCCGTGCTCCTCTTCCTCCTCTTCGTTCTCCAAGGTTCCGGGGGCCATTCGGTGCTGATGACCTCGTATTCGGACAGCGGCTATCAGGACAGCAGCATGAGCTACTACAGCAATCAGAACGTGGTCCGCTCCGAGCCCTGGGCGTCCCTCTCCAGAAGCCCCAGAGCGGAGGGACAAGCCTCCGGCCAGGTAGGCTCCTGTCTTAGGCTGCGATCAGGTAGGTTCCTCTCTTAGGGTGTAATCAGGTAGGCTCCTCTCTTAGGGTGTAATCAGGTAGGTTCCTCTCTTAGGGTGTAATCAGGTAGGCTCCTCTCTTAGGGTGTAATCAGGTAGGCTCCTCTCTTAGGGTGTAATCAGGTAGGCTCCTTTCTTAGGCTGCGATCAGGTAGGTTCCTCTCTTAGGGTGTAATCAGGTAGGCTCCTCTCTTAGGGTGTAATCAGGTAGGCTCCTCTCTTAGGGTGTAATCAGGTAGGCTCCTCTCTTAGGGTGTAATCAGGTAGGCTCCTCTCTTAGGGTGTAATCAGGTAGGCTCCTCTCTTAGGGTGTAATCAGGTAGGCTCCTCTCTTAGGCTGCGATCAGGTAGGCTCCTCTCTTAGGGTGTAATCAGGTAGGCTCCTCTCTTAGGCTGTAATCAGGTAGGTTCCTCTCTTAGGCTGCGATCAGGTAGGCTCCTTTCTTAGGGTGTAATCAGGTAGGCTCCTCTCTTAGGGTGTAATCAGGTAGGCTCCTTTCTTAGGGTGTAATCAGGTAGGCTCCTCTCTTAGGGTGTAATCAGGTAGGCTCCTCTCTTAGGCTGTAATCAGGTAGGCTCCTCTCTTAGGCTGTAATCAGGTAGGCTCCTCTCTTAGGGTGTAATCAGGTAGGCTCCTCTCTTAGGGTGTAATCAGGTAGGCTCCTCTCTTAGGCTGCGATCAGGTAGGCTCCTCTCTTAGGCTGTAATCAGGTAGGCTCCTCTCTTAGGGTGTAATCAGGTAGGCTCAGGTAGGCTCCTCTCTTAGGGTGTAATCAGGTAGGCTCCTTTCTTAGGCTGCGATCAGGTAGGCTCCTCTCTTAGTGTGTAATCAGGTAGGCTCAGGTAGGCTCCTCTCTTAGGGTGTAATCAGGTAGGCTCAGGTAGGCTCCTCTCTTAGGGTGTAATCAGGTAGGCTCCTCTCTTAGGCTGTAATCAGGTAGGCTCCTCTCTTAGGGTGTAATCAGGTAGGCTCCTCTCTTAGGCTGTAATCAGGTAGGCTCCTCTCTTAGTGTGTAATCAGGTAGGCTCCTCTCTTAGGGTGTAATCAGGTAGGCTCCTCTCTTAGTGTGTAATCAGGTAGGCTCCTCTCTTAGGGTGTAATCAGGTAGGCTCCTCTCTTAGGGTGTAATCAGGTAGGCTCCTCTCTTAGGCTGCGATCAGGTAGGCTCCTCTCTTAGGGTGTAATCAGGTAGGCTCCTCTCTTAGGCTGTAATCAGGTAGGCTCCTCTCTTAGGGTGTAATCAGGTAGGCTCCTTTCTTAGGCTGCGATCAGGTAGGCTCCTCTCTTAGGGTGTAATCAGGTAGGCTCCTCTCTTAGGGTGTAATCAGGTAGGCTCCTCTCTTAGGCTGTAATCAGGTAGGCTCCTCTCTTAGGGTGTAATCAGGTAGGCTCCTCTCTTAGGGTGTAATCAGGTAGGCTCCTCTCTTAGGGTGTAATCAGGTAGGCTCCTCTCTTAGTGTGTAATCAGGTAGGCTCCTCTCTTAGGGTGTAATCAGGTAGGCTCCTCTCTTAGGGTGTAATCAGGTAGGCTCCTCTCTTAGGGTGTAATCAGGTAGGCTCCTCTCTTAGTGTGTAATCAGGTAGGCTCCTCTCTTAGGGTGTAATCAGGTAGGCTCCTCTCTTAGGGTGTAATCAGGTAGGCTCCTCTCTTAGGCTGTAATCAGGTAGGCTCCTCTCTTAGGGTGTAATCAGGTAGGCTCCTCTCTTAGGGTGTAATCAGGTAGGCTCCTCTCTTAGGCTGCAATCAGGTAGGCTCCTCTCTTAGGGTGTAATCAGGTAGGCTCCTCTCTTAGTGTGTAATCAGGTAGGCTCCTCTCTTAGGGTGTAATCAGGTAGGCTCCTCTCTTAGTGTGTAATCAGGTAGGCTCCTCTCTTAGGGTGTAATCAGGTAGGCAACTTTCTTAGGGTGTAATCAGGTAGGCTCCTCTCTTAGGCTGCGATCAGGTAGGCTCCTCTCTTAGGGTGTAATCAGGTAGGCTCCTTTCTTAGGGTGTAATTAGGTAGGCTCCTCTCTTAGGGTGTAATCAGGTAGGCTCCTTTCTTAGGGTGTAATTAGGTAGGCTCCTCTCTTAGGGTGTAATCAGGTAGGCTCCTCTCTTAGGGTGTAATCAGGTAGGCTCCTTTCTTAGGGTGTAATCAGGTAGGCTCCTCTCTTAGTGTGTAATCAGGTAGGCTCCTCTCTTAGGGTGTAATCAGGTAGGCTCCTCTCTTAGGGTGTAATCAGGTAGGCTCCTCTCTTAGGGTGTAATCAGGTAGGCTCCTTTCTTAGGGTGTAATCAGGTAGGCTCCTCTCTTAGGGTGTAATCAGGTAGGCTCCTCTCTTAGGGTGTAATCAGGTAGTCTCCTCTCTTAGGGTGTAATCAGGTAGGCTCCTCTCTTAGGCTGCGATCAGGTAGGCTCCTTTCTTAGGGTGTAATCAGGTAGGCTCCTCTCTTAGGGTGTAATCAGGTAGGCTCCTCTCTTAGGCTGCGATCAGGTAGGCTCCTCTCTTAGGGTGTAATCAGGTAGGCTCCTCTCTTAGGGTGTAATCAGGTAGGCTCCTCTCTTAGGGTGTAATCAGGTAGGCTCCTCTCTTAGGGTGTAATCAGGTAGGCTCCTCTCTTAGGGTGTAATCAGGTAGGCTCCTCTCTTAGTGTGTAATCAGGTAGGCTCCTCTCTTAGGGTGTAATCAGGTAGGCTCCTCTCTTAGGGTGTAATCAGGTAGGCTCCTCTCTTAGTGTGTAATCAGGTAGGCTCCTTTCTTAGTGTGTAATCAGGTAGGCTCCTTTCTTAGGCTGCGATCAGGTAGGCTCCTCTCTTAGGGTGTAATCAGGTAGGCTCCTCTCTTAGTGTGTAATCAGGTAGACTCCTCTCTTAGTGTGTAATCAGGTAGGCTCCTTTCTTAGGCTGCGATCAGGTAGGCTCCTCTCTTAGGGTGTAATCAGGTAGGCTCCTCTCTTAGGGTGTAATCAGGTAGGCTCCTCTCTTAGGGTGCAATCAGGTAGGCTCCTCTCTTAGGGTGTAATCAGGTAGGCAACTTTCTTAGGGTGTAATCAGGTAGGCTCCTCTCTTAGGGTGTAATCAGGTAGGCTCAGGTAGGCTCCTCTCTTAGGGTGTAAACAGGTAGGCTCCTCTCTTAGGGTGTAATCAGGTAGGCTCCTCTCTTAGGGTGTAATCAGGTAGGCAACTTTCTTAGTGTGTAATCAGGTAGACTCCTCTCTTAGGGTGTAATCAGGTAGGCTCCTCTCTTAGGCTGCGATCAGGTAGGCTCCTCTCTTAGGGTGTAATCAGGTAGGCTCCTCTCTTAGGGTGTAATCAGGTAGGCTCCTCTCTTAGGGTGCAATCAGGTAGGCTCCTCTCTTAGGGTGTAATCAGGTAGGCTCCTTTCTTAGGGTGTAATCAGGTAGGCTCCTCTCTTAGGGTGCAATCAGGTAGGCTCCTCTCTTAGGGTGTAATCAGGTAGGCTCCTTTCTTAGGGTGTAAGCAGGTAGGCTCCTTTCTTAGGGTGTAATCAGGTAGGCTCCTCTCTTAGTGTGTAATCAGGTAGGCTCCTCTCTTAGGCTGTAATCAGGTAGGCTCCTCTCTTAGTGTGTAATCAGGTAGGCTCCTCTCTTAGGGTGTAATCAGGTAGGCTCCTCTCTTAGGGTGTAATCAGGTAGTCTCCTCTCTTAGGGTGTAATCAGGTAGTCTCCTCTCTTAGGGTGTAATCAGGTAGGCTCCTTTCTTAGGCTGTGAAATGGTGAAATCCGTTTACTGATCAGTTGCTCAGTTGCTGAGAAAATAGAAAATCAGATTTCTCAAACCGGAAGTCTTAAACACACGAGTCTCGAGCTCTGAATGTTATCCACAGCACCTTGAAGTAGTCTCGGTGGCAGCATTTGAAGCCATTGTTGTTGCCCTATTCATATTGGGTTACAAAAGTGTACCATAAACTCTCTACGCCACCCTCTGACGGACATAATTATGATTAGCTGTTATTGAGAACAAAACTAAACTTATGTTGAAAACTAAACAATTTTTTTTAAGCTTTCTGGCAAGCTGGTATTATTCTGTTGTTCACATGTCATTGTATTAAGCAACACATCCCCAGTGAAAAGGACACAAAAATGGCAGTTCTACAATCAGACAAATATTGGCTATAAAATTACTGTAAAAAGTCTGGATGATTGTCTGATCCCTCGGACACAACAGTTGTGAACGGAGGATCAAGAAAAGAGGATTTGGGATTTGAGAGTCCTTTGAAAAGAGGGTGGGGTTTGAGATGGTCCTTTGAAAAGAGGGTGGGGTTTGAGATGGTCCTTTGAAAAGAGGGTGGGGTTTGAGATGGTCCTTTGAAAAGAGGGTGGGGTTTGAGATAGTCCTTTGAAAAGAGGGTGGGGTTTGAGAGAGTCCTTTGAAAAGAGGGTGGGGTTTGAGATGGTCCTTTGAAAAGAGGGTGGGGTTTGAGATAGTCCTTTGAAAAGAGGGTGGGGTTTGAGATGGTCCTTTGAAAAGAGGGTGGGGTTTGAGATAGTCCTTTGAAAAGAGGGTGGGGTTTGAGATGGTCCTTTGAAAAGAGGGTGGGGTTTGAGATAGTCCTTTGAAAAGAGGGTGGGGTTTGAGAGAGTCCTTTGAAAAGAGGGTGGGGTTTGAGAGAGTCCTTTGAAAAGAGGGTGGGGTTTGAGAGAGTCCTTTGAAAAGAGGGTGTGGTTTGCGATAGTCCTTTGAAAAGAGGGTGGGGTTTGAGAGAGTCCTTTGAAAAGAGGGTGGGGTTTGAGATGGTCCTTTGAAAAGAGGGTGGGGTTTGAGATGGTCCCTTGGCTGATCCAGATGGTCAGTTACTAAAGACTAAAGAAGTGCGGCTGACCAAACTCCAGCTGCCGACTCGACTGATTCTCTCCATCTCCTCCCCTCCCAGGCATCAACATCGGGGCGGGCGATGAGGCGGATGGCGTCCCTCCCCTCCGGCGGCGCCGTGTCGCCCTCGCGCATCTCCCTGCGCACCTCGCAGGGCAGCGCCTACGGCTCGCCCATCCTCTCCGAGCCCAAGCCCCTGGCGAGCATCTTCCCCGGCACCAGCATGCCGCCCTCCCTGCCGTCGCCCTCCTCCCCGCAGCCCCTCCTCGCCAACGGCAACGGCGCCCGGCCCGGCTCTCCATACTCCGACGGCCTTCGCGGCCCCCTGCGCCCGGCCAGCGCCAGCAGCACCCCGGCGGCGGGCGGCGGGGGAGGCGGGCGGCTGGGCTCCAGCCTGTCCCTGGTGGAGGGGCGGGGCCTGGGGTCGCCCCTGCGCAGCGGCATGACGGCGGTGCCGCAGCACTACGGCTCCACCCTCCCCCGGCAGAGCCAGCCGCTGGCCTACGGAGCCGACCCCTACGGCCTGTACCAGAGGAGCGCCCTGCCCCGCCCCGACAGCCTCATAGGTCCGTATAGGAATGAATGAATGAAAACTTTTATTTAACCCTTTCACCTACCACTTCCACTACCACACTGCAGGCGGGTAATCGTCTGTAGTGTGGTAGTGAAAGGGTTAAATATAACATGCTGTGGTGTGCTTGTGAAAGGGTTAACCCTTTGTCGTGTGGCAGTGAAAGGGTTAACCGGCCCGGTTAACCTTCTGTATCGTCGCATTGAAAGGGTTAACCCTTTGCTAGTGGGGTAGTGAAAGGGTTCAAATGGACACCACGGCTACATTGGACCACTCACAGTGGACGGACCAGGTGTGTTGTTTTGCGTGTTCATAGCACGAGTGCTAGTTTTCAACACCAGTCCATTGAGGTTTTTCTAAAAGATAGAATAAAATGAACAGTATGATACAGAATTAAAATCACAAATCCGAACAAATAGTTGCCAGAACAAGAGTCCGTGACCAAAACAACAAAACCAGTCCGCGTCTACACATGTTGCTTTGATTTCAACCATACTTTGAGTCCTCTGTTGAAGACGGACACCTCCATCGCAACTCTTCGTTATTTAAAGGTGCTAAGCCAAGCTAGCTTGCAGACGGATAACCTTCTACTGAACGCACACAGAGAGGAAACTGGTATCTATCTTCTCGTTTGACTCTGGAGAAGACGATAAGTGCATTTACCACAATGTTGGCGTGTTCCTTTAAAAAAAAAGAGAAAAGAAGTGACGGCAACGTCAGCGATTTAGGTCAGAATCGATAGCAACGACCCTACGGCGTCGATAGTTCCGCGGGTCGTCGCCTCAAACCGGATCAAACCCGTGTATCGCATGTCGGGAGGGGGTGAACTCTTCACACGCAGGGCAGTTCACATGGGTACAGTAGCCTGTGTCTATGTCTACAACACCACGCATCTGTCCTCCTGTGCGTTGGAAGGGCCAGTGTTTCTTCCTGGCACGTTGCCAGTAGGCGAGTGGAGGACCTCGTGTGTCGCATCTGTTCAGCTCCACACAGCAGGGCCATCTGGCCCAAGTGTTTCTGCTGAGCGGATCTCCCAGAGGGTGACTCAGCTCTTCCAGAGGGTGACTTAGGTCTTCCAGAGGGTGACTCAGCTCTTCCAGAGGGTGACTCAGCTCTTCCAGAGGGTGACTCAGCTCTTCCAGAGGGTGACTCAGCTCTTCCAGAGGGTAACTTAGGTCTTCCAGAGGGTGACTTAGGTCTTCCAGAGGGTGACTCAGCTCTTCCAGAGGGTGACTTAGGTCTTCCAGAGGGTGACTTAGCTCTTCCAGAGGGTGACTCAGCTCTTCCAGAGGGTGACTTAGGTCTTCCAGAGGGTGACTCAGCTCTTCCAGAGGGTGACTTAGGTCTTCCAGAGGGTGACTCAGCTCTTCCAGAGGGTGACTCAGGTCTAACTTCCAGATGGAAATGGCGCCATTGAAACACACACCGTTTTGCTCTCATGTCATGTCATGAACATGATATTATATGCCATAAGAGCAAAATGGCCACCGTGTATGAATCAATGCGGTTACTGTACTCTAGTCCAACTGAGGGACTCAGTCAGTCCTGTTGAGCCCTGACTTAACCTGATTCCCCCTTAAGTTTCCCCTTAAGTTGCTTCAAAGTATAAAAAATAAACACTCTACGACATATTTACGCACGTATAATTTGTTCTACTACTTCCCGTGCTTCAGACAATGATCGAAAGTGTATGCAACTATCTTCGTAAGAAGTTCGTACAAGTACATTTAGGAAGGTCCTCCTCCGGGTGCCTGCGCTGCGCGTGTGAAACGGTGTTCATAAATGGCCAAAACCGTCTCGGCTGAATGAAGAACGTCACTCATTCTTAAACTGAAAGCGTGTTCCCGTACACCTGCATTTGCATACAGAAACGCCCCACCAGCTCCTTATATAAGGGAGAGAGAGGCTAAGCATTGCACTTGTATTAGATTAGATTCAAATGTATTGTCATTATACAGCACAAGTACAATACAACAAAAATAAGTTTGGCATCTAACCAGAGTACAAATGTAACCGTAAAGTGCAATAGTAACATACAATGCCCAGGTGATTAAACTGGGTACAAAATATATAAATACTACTGAGTAATAATAGATTCAGATTCATGTACAGAGTTGTAATAATAATAATAATAAATCAAATTTCTATAGCACCTTTCAGGAAACCCAAGGTAGTATACTGTAGTATTCATATGTACAGTGTTACAGGTATAAAGACCCTATACTAGTAAGTCATACTGTAGATTGTAGAACGTGACCTCTTAGCATGACATCTTATTTTAGTAAGGTCAATACGGGTACAAGGCCACCCAAAAGAGTTAAGTTCTGTACACCTGCTGGGAAGCGTGAGACAACGTAGAACAGATGGTTGATGCGCCCGTGGTGGACAGTACCTGGGCGTGTGGTGGGTTTGAGCATCTGGTCCAGCTCCTCAGTACGTGCGTGCGTGCGTGCGTGCGTGCGTGCGTGCGTGCGTGCGTGTGTGTGTGTGTGTGTGTGTGTGTGTGTGTGTGTGTGTGTGTGTGTGTGTGTGTGTGTGTGTGTGTGTGTGTGTGTGTGTGTGTGTGTGTGTGTGTGCACTGACTGAGCGCAGCTGCACAGGAGCGTGCAGCTCCGTATGCATCCTCAACAAGCCTTTGTGTCTGTTGTCATTTGTGTGGGTACAACTTGCGAACAGTAAGATGTGCAGTGGAATGTTTGTTTATCCACTGGCTCTTACGATGTGCAATGTAAGAAAAAAATGCTAAAAATGCATTCATAACAGTGATTCCTATCACTCCGCCCTCAGATTCATCACTAATGATAGATACGACACTCATCACTGTGTCCTTTATGAGAAGGTTGGTTGGCCCTCTCTGACGGAGAGGCGCAACAAACGCTGGTATTTGTTCATTTTTAAGGCCCTTATTAGTAAGCTACCTACTTATACTACATCATTATTGGAATGGTATTTTGAACTCCAACAGTCCTTAAAGCTTGAGATGCTCTCCTCTGTTGCAGACTTTGATCTCCAACATTTGTCAATCAAGTACGACGTGTTTTAATTCATTTGTTATCCTTGCTTTTTGCCTCGTCTTGTTGTCTTATTGTTACGATTTTATATACGCTGTGTGATTTGCCGTGGTTTTTTCTTTGCCCATTTCTGTATGTCCACTCGACGTGACTGTGAATGAGGGAAACCTTTCAAGGTTAAACAAAGGATTGAAATTAAATTTATATATATCCCTTTAAGGCTTACAGAGGACATTAGAGTACAATGGGTTAACCGGGGCTGCACGGAAATATAGTCGAGTGTCATCATCTGTCTCTCTCTCGTTTGTTCTCTCACTAAGTGATGAGACGCAATTTCTCATTGTTCTGGACGCGCTGTCTTTCTGCGCTTCAACCCTTGCTCTTACTGACCGTCAGCGGCGGGGCGGGGGGGGGGGGGGGAAGGGGATTATTATTGGAGAAAGAATCAAACATGGCTGACGCTGTACTGACGAGAGATTTATGTATCCGTCCTCCATTCCGGCCACTTTGCTCTAAGCCTCTGACCCACATAGAGAGAGCCTTGTTTTCATACAAAGCACCAACGGAGCCATCGGTGGTTGATAATAATAACATTCACTGCCGTGGCCCGCTACCGTAATGTATGCGTGTCGATGTACGCTTGGGTTCATGCGTGTGGGTTTGTGTGTGCGGTTCTTTGTTTTGTGTGTGTGTGTGTGCGTGTGCGTGTGTGTGTGTGTGTGTGTGTGTGTGTGTGTGTGTGTGTGTGTGTGTGTGTGTGTGTGTGTGTGTGTGTGTGAAAGCGAGATGGCTGCAAAGTGGGAGGGAGAAGCGCTGGACCGAACGGAATGCGCTCTATTCTCGCTACGTCCCACAAAAGAGTATGAGATCATCGACTCGCAGTGAATGGCCGTCACTAGTCATTCACTCGTAGTTTAGTTTTTATTTTAAACCTTTTTATTTACCGGCGTCTATACTCAAAAGGCAACTGAACTGAGGTTTCCCCCCATTTACAGTCACATCAAGTGTACATACAGAGAGATGAGCGATCATGAATACAGCATAGAAATCACAGCATATAAAATGACAACAACAAGATGACATGACGAGGGTCGACAAAAGCAAGGTCGGATAACAAATCGACGACGATAAGTGATCAATTCTGCAATAGAGGGAGAATCAACATTTTTAGGGATTGTTGGAGTTCATTCCATGAGCCAGGGGGCATCATAGCGAAATTCTGATTTGGCCTGTTCCGAGCAAACTCAGGGGACCCTGAGGACCAGCCAGTCACTAGAACGCCGGGTTCCATAGGTTGCAACATTGCATTAACAATAATGACATAAGGAGGTAGCTTACCAATAAGGGCCTTAAAAATGAACAAATACCAGTTGTTTTTCAATCTGTGGAGGCCGTTGAGTGGCCTAATAATCCAGACACAGTCTAAATCTTGTTATCCTGTAGATCCCAGTGTAATCCCAGATTAAAGGGCAAAGATACGTGACATTAGAAGATTAGGCTATTTACCGCTCACTGCAGCCTGCAGGGTGCTGCTGCTGCTGCTGCATCCTGGCCGGCAGCCAATGAAAGTTGTGAGACTGGCACTTTTTAAAAAAATACGAAAAAATTGCAATCGCCAGCATTGGCACAGTGTTCTATCTATACGGTGCGGCTAGGATCAAGTTTCAGGTCAAAACAGAAGGGTAGAAACAGAGTTATTGGTGATGATGTGGCCGTTTGTTTACTGGATTTGCCTAGCGACACCATCTTCTCGCTGCATCTTGCATTTTACACCATCATCAGGCGAATCCAAACATATCAGCCAATGAAAATGGAGAACATTGATTTGTGTTCCGTGCTCCAGTGCTAATCTTTATGTAATTTAGTGGCTTTTCATCTTGTGTGTGTTCCGTCAATTCCTTTTAAGTTTCAGCTTTGCAACTATACTCCCCCCGGAACCCAAAGACTTTGGTTTCCCCGGACGCTGCCAGGCGGGTCACGGCTAGTTGACATCGTTTATGGTCGGAATTACGACGGTATCTGATCGTCTTCGAACCTCCGACTTTCGTTCTTGATTAATGAAAACATTCTTGACAAATGCTTTTGTGTGTGTACACAGTCGAATTGGCATTGCGTGCCCAGAGAAGGTGTAGTGGTTAGAGACCTCTGCCTAGGGGCAGCTGGGTAGTATATAGGGATGGGCATTGATTTTTGAATATTTGAATAGTCGTTAAATTATAGAAAATTGGATAGTTTATGCGAATATCGTTTTGTCTAAAAATATATATATATATTTCCCTTGTTTTTATCAGCAGCTACACTGTATTGAGTTATTTTGTGTGAGTTTTACTCATCTCTAGTAGTATAGAGGTACCACCGTTCAAATCCCGGCAATTCCCGTACCTCCGGCTTGGTCAGTCGTCCCTACAGTGTTGGCGTGTGGGAAGCCGGTGTGAGTCCTTGGGGAGAAAGTGAGAGGCCCGTCCTGGCCTGGGTTCAAATCCCACCAGAACCTTCTCTCCTGTGTCTCCCTTACAGATAATAATTGATCTGTATCACTCCCAGCCATCTTACTGTTGAATGAAGAAAACAAATACTAAAGGGATGTACCAGGAGTGGTATTGGTTTGAGGAGTGTTATTGGTATGAAGAGTGTTTTTAGTCTGAGTTTTTTTGGTTTGAGGAGTGTTTTTGGTTTGAGGAGTGTTATTGGTTTGAGGAGTGTTTTCAGTTTGAGGAGTGTTATTGGTTTGAGGAGTGTTTTTGGTTTAAGGAGTGTTATTGGTTTGAGGAGTGTTATTGGTTTGAGGGGTGTTTTTGGTTTGAGGAGTGTTTTTGGTTTGAGGAGTGTTATTGGTTTGAGGAGTGTTATTGGTTTGAGTGTTTTTGGTTTAAGGAATATTTTTGGTATTGAGGAGTGTTTTCGGTTTGAATAGTGTTTTTGGTATGAGGAGTGTATAATATTTAAGCATTAAATCACTCGCAGGAGTATGTTATAGGAATTAGATCATGCCTAGGGGTCGTTAGACCCCCCTAGGCATGATCTAATTCATATAACACACGACTACAAGTCGTGTAAGTAAGGGATAATGTATAGCTACGAGGTCATTGTCGCAAAATAATTGACCGACACAGAGTTTAAAATACCGAGCCGCCTCGGCGAGGTGTTTTAAACGTCAGTGAAGGTCAATTATTTTGCGACAATGATCGAGTATAGCTATACATTATCCCGCTTATTACATGGCTAACTTACTAACAATATACCTAATTCATTTTACATCGACTCGCAACACTGGTTCTGGCTGCGTTCTGGCTCCGCTCGTCGCTCCGCCCCCTGTCATCGCCGGCAGCAGAACACCGGCAGTGTCTAATTGCACTGAAACAGTGTGTGTCAGTGGGCTTGATTGCGAACAGCTGCGCACAGCGGTCATCATTGTCCCACAGCGGTCATTATTGTCTGATAATGACCGCTGTCAGGGGGCTATTGACCAATCACAAGCAAGCATTTCGGCGAATGTGAAAACGCCATGTAATAATGTATTTTATACAATGGCCGAATTCACCCAACCTTATTGCTATAGAATAAACACACAGTAATTGAAGCATAATTGATTTATTCACAAAACCATCCACAGAGAAAGTAGATCCAATAGTAGATCCACTAGTAGACACCAGAGGGACCTCCACAAACATGTTAAACCCAGATAGACAGTACTGCTACATCTATAAATTTATGACATACCAGATTTACAAATACAGTACTGTTTTTGTAGGGTGATTATAGTTTATTTACATTGAGGTTCTGGGGTCACGTGGAGTGTGTTATACGAAATACCCCCCCCTCCACCCCACCTACCAATCTCCTACCTACCAACTCTTCTTGTATCACAAACAGTACTGTATTTGTAAATCTGGTATGTCATAAATGTATAGATGTAGCAGTACTGTCTATCTGTATGTCATGTATGTCATATATGTTATGATGCATTGAAAATGGGGGACCCTGATGTAAACAAGACGAAAGTCTTTCTCTGGTCTGCATCCCCTTAACAATTGTGTGTATTGTGCCGTACTGTATTGTACCCATTCTGCAATCTGGTAATACAATTTTCAATCAATCAATCAAATCTGACGATTTTTTCTTTTTTTTTTACAATGAGTCATGGCAAATTACATAATCCATGTGTATGTAACAAACTAACATATTCCAGTTGACTATCTTTTTTGGAGGATTCGTTCAAAAGCTATTCATACTTCCATTTTTAGTAAGTAGTAAGTAATTCGGTTGTGGGAGGGATCTGGGGTCACGTGGAGTGTGTTATACTAAATAACAACCGGTAACTTCACTGTTTCAGACCCAATCAGAATCAAGAAATGTGCAAACGTTTTTCAATATGCTCCATGGCTGCCCCCAGGTCTCCACAGCTCCTACGCCAGCCACCCGGGGCAGATGGACCCGGAGCTGCACGCCGCCCTGTCCCCCGACTGCCACATCACGCCTGTGTTCGACGAGCGCTCCTTCCACAGCCCGCTCTACCACAGTCCCACCCACGACCCCCAGAGCGCCCTCTACAGGACAGGCACAGGTACTATGCCCTGAGAACAGCTACGCTGCATTTGTGCAGTGGGTTCCCAAACATTTTCAGGACCTCCAAAGGAATACACAGTAGGGCTATAGACCTGCATTTGATAAGATACTATCTGTTCCAGGAGCCCCAGTCTTTCCTGGAACATAGAGTTTGATGTTGTTTGTGATTTAACCTCTTCCACCCGTGGAATATTTTCTGAAAATCCGCCTAAAATATATACCTAGGTAAATGGAATATTGCTCCACTTCTACAACGTCCATTTGCATATTCTTGGTATCTAGGAACATCTATGGACCTCAGGGAATGTATTCACAGTGTCAGAAATATTGTGTCTATTACTAGGCTTGCTTAAATTGTGATGAAACAAAGGAGAATATGAATTATGATGAATAACACCATGCTAATAATGACCAAACATTAGAAACTGCCACTGATCTCGTTCAGTACCTTCTTGAGATCATGTGTACAAAAAAATCTAAGGAAATGAATAAAGGGAAGATGATTAAACAGAAGGTTCTGTAGATACAGTACTGAATTCTCCCATCCGGACCAATGCAATTTGAAATATTATTATAGAATATAGAATAGGAGGCTTATAAATTACCTTATTATAGCCAATTTGCACATTTATATATATATACATATTATCTTTCAAATGCCCGAGTTCAATTTGGATTTAGTATCACCAGGCGTGCATAAGAACAGATAATGAAATCTACTGTACTTTTTTATTTCCCCCACAGTGCAACCGTTTTGAAACTAATTTCAGATCTAATTGTTCCTACATGTTAACAATAGGGAAGAGAAACTAACTGCCTTTCAATATTTGTCAAAAACTTTAGCTTTTGTGGCTTATTATCCCGAATAATAACAGTTATTGAAATAATTCATACAGAACTCTGAACCTTGAACCCCATAGAACCTTACAGGAAGTGTAGTTTTCCAAAATTCCAACGCAGAACCAGACCTGTGGAAGTCTGCTACAAAATGGCAGCAAAAGAACTACAATTCCCATGGTTCAAAATATCCAAAATGGTCGCCCTCGCGAAATAGACTTGACCAAATCGAAAAGTAAAATCTATCTAATAACACTTAACATATTGATGATAATATACATTCTACATGCTGTTGTGACATGTTTATGATGTTTATACTTGAATATGTTTGAAATAAAAATCGCTACTTTTATACAACAGTCTGAAAAATAATGATTTATGACCAGATGTCATTTCGGGACCGGTACTATGGTAACTACTAGTGAATAAAATGAGGGTGAAACTATTCCTCATTCTGCTTGGGGAGGGAGAGGCCCTCATTCTGCTTGGGGAGGGAACCCCGGAGGTCCCTAGACCCCACTTTAGCAAACCAATGTTCTAGATCACTTTCTGACATCACAATACCCCCCTTTTCCGTTCACGGTGGGGAGGTAAGTGATCCTGTCTGGTGAACCCGGTAATGTGATTAATGGTTAATCTGATAATCTGACCTAAATATGATTCTAATCTGACCTGAAACCCCAGGTTTGGCGACTCTCCAACGGGCCACGAGCCGCAGCAGCACGCTGCCGTACCAAAGAAGCAGCAGCTACGGGCTGAACTCTGCGACCCTGTACGCAGACTCCTACAGGGTCTCCCAGCAGGGGCTGTCCGACTCCTACAGGGTCTCCCAGCAGGAGCTGTCCGACTCCTACAGGGTCTCCCAGCAGGGGCTGTCCGGCGAGCCGCTCTACTCCAGGCACTCGGGGCCGCTGGACAGGGCGGTGACCCGCTCGCCCTCCATCGACAGCATCCACAAGGACCCCAGGTACACGAGCAAATACATAATGCTGCACATACACAGAGATATGCACATACTAGAGCTTCTGATTATAATAGTATCATGATGCTTTGACTATGATGCGATTAATTTAGCATTATTGATTTAAGTATTGTGATATTGACGTTGAAGTATTTGACGTT
>NC_140165.1:14385347-14447847 GCF_963971535.1 Notolepis coatsorum | reverse complement strand
TCTCTCGCTGTTTGTCTCTTTGCGTCTCTGTAGGTATACATATATCATTTAGAAGTCGTAACTTTACACACACACACACACACACACACACACACACACACACACACACACACACACACACACACACACACACACACACACACACACACACACACACACACACACACACACACACACACACACACACGCACACACACCCTTCCAGTTTAGATGTCAGAACAGTTCTCTAGCAGTTGGACAGTGTTTCCAGGGCTCAGAGATAATATTATATCCTTTATTCCCCAGTCACACTGCCAGTCACACACCATCTGCTCTCATAAAACTTCCAAAGAAATATTTGTCCAATTTCACTGCTGGCACCAACAAATGCTTTTTAATTGAAGGCTTTGGTGTTTGAACCACCAAAAGGAAAAAAAATCAATAAATGTGTGAAAGTCTGGTCTCTCCAGAGTGGTGTGTTTATTCAGAGGCGCACAAGGAGGCCTGTTTTGAACACGGAACACAGTGACTATGCGCACAGGGACATTATGTCCCCCTCGATATTGAAAAGGGGTAAATTTGTCCCACTAAAAAATATAGCTAATATAAAAGACGACTGTCAAGATTTGTTGTTATGTATACCAAATATGTGTGTTTTGAATATGCAGAAACGATACAGGAGAATAAATATTTGAGAGTCTTTACTGCATTGTATTATATTATATTTATGTCAGCGGGTACCTGAATGTTGAACATAAATGAACATAAATATAAATAAACATAAATAAAGACATTTCGACCATAAATTGTTCAGAAAAGGCACACATTGGTGCATTAAAGTACACAAGAATGTAGGAAATAGGCGGCCGGGTAGCGCAGCGGACTAAGCGTCTGTCTACCACCACAGAGCCAGTGGGATCGAATCCGGCTGTGGTGCCTCCGGCTTGGCCGACCGTCCATACTAACACAATTGGCAGTGTTAGCGGGTGGGAAGCCGGCGTGGGTGGGTCAGCGACTCCTACAGTTCGGTCGGGGCGCCTGCACAGCAAGGGAAGGATCTGGGAGAGGTAGTGTGACCTCCCAGTGAGAGTCCGCGCTGCCAGGTGAAAAGAAGCGGTGGGCTGGGTACACATGTGTCGGAGGAAGCATGTGATAGCCTCCACCCTCCCAGACCGACGGTAGGGGGTAGAGTGCGCAACTACCAGGAAGGGGATTGGGAATTGGCATAACGACTAACATTGGGATGGGAGAAAAACGGAAAAAGAAGGGGGAAAAAGATAATAAAAAATTAAATAAAAGAATGTAGGAAATAAAGTGTTTGACGTTAAAACAATTCTAGGGGATGACCCCTGGACCCCCCACTTAAACACGCCAACATTTTGGGAAATTAGCTTACCGTCTTCTCCAGAGAGAGACAAGAAGATAGATACCAGTTTCTGAATGAACCGTGCCATTCATTGTGCTAAGCTAGGCTAACGTGCAGCTAGATATCTTTCTACTGAACGCACAGACCCCCCCCCCCCCCCCCCCCATGTTGAAAACAAACCCATGCCTTGGACTCTGTGTGCTGCAGGTGTGCCACCTGGGCGGGATCCAGCACCTGGTGGATCTGCTGGACCACAAGGCGGCCGAGGTCCAGAAGAGCGCCTGCGGAGCCCTGAGGAACCTGGTCTACGGCAAGGCCACCGACGACAACAAGGTGGCGCTGAGGAACTGCGGCGGCGTGCCCGCCCTGCTGCGCCTCCTCCGCAAGACCACCGACAACGAAGTCCGCGAGCTGGTCACGGGTAGGTCGGCTGGTGGTCTGTGTTGGGAGTCTGTGGGGTGGTCGCTTGTTTGGTTTGTTGCTAGTTGTTTGTGTTTGTGTGCGTGTGACCAGATTGGCTGGGCGGCTGGTTTGTTAATCCTTTCACTGCCACACTACCAAAGGGTTAACCCTTTCACTGTGACAATACAGAAGGTTAACCCTAACACTGAATAATTAAATATCAATACTTGGTGTCCCTGTATCGATACAGTATCGCCACGCAAAGTATCGCGATACTACTACGTATCGATTTTTTTCCCCCACCCCTAGTATTTATCCATGTGCCTGGTTGTCCTAATGACTTAACCTGTTTATGTGTTTTATCCATGACTGACTGGTGGACTGATATACTGGCTGTTCTAGAGAGTATAACAGGTTCTGTGGCGGCTGCTATGTGGGAGTCGAGAGTGTTTGGTATCAGAAGCAAATGAATAAAGGGCAGATGCTTTGCAGGTTTTTTTGTAGATACAGTACTGAATTTTGCCATCATACATGCAATTTGAAATATTTCAGGCAAAAAGGAAAATAGTACCGAAAATGTACTTACCATCTTCTCCAGAGAGAGACGAGAGGATGGATACCAGTTTCCTCTCTGTGCGTTCAGTAGAAAGCTATCTGGCTGCACGTTAGCCTAGCTTAGCACAATGAATGGAAGCGGACAGTGCCGGTTAGCCTAGGCATTGTCCAACTAACACCTCTCCCGAAGGCTAACCAGCACTGTCTGCTTCCATTCATTGTGCTAAGCTAGGCTGATGTGCAGCCAGATAGCTTTCTACTGAACGAACAGAGAGGAAACTGGTATCTATCTTCTTGTCTCTCTCTGGAGAAGACGGTAAGCTAATTTCCCAAAATGTTGGCGTGTTCCTTTAAGCAGGAGATCCCAGTGGTGGTGGTGGATTCACTGTAACGTGGTCGTCTACACCTTCCCCAGACCGACAGTAGGGCAGCGCAACGACCGGCAAGGGAATTGTGCATAATGACAAAATTGTGGGGGGTATGAGTGAAAAGGTGATATATTACATTGTTGTATATGATTCTCTGATTCTCACGTCTTCATCCCCACCCCAGGCGTCCTGTGGAACCTGTCATCGTGCGACGCGGTCAAGATGACCATCATCCGGGACGCTCTGAGCACGCTGACCAACACTGTGGTCATCCCCCACTCCGGCTGGAGCACGGCGGCACACCGCGACGACCACCACAAGCTCAAGTTCCACTCCTCCCTGCTGCTACGCAACACCACGGGCTGCCTGAGGTGGGGAAACATATTAGTATGTCGTGAGTTTATTAGTCATGGGGACATTTCACATCACCTACTCTGGATCCAGTTTTTCCATAATGGAATCACGACAATGTAGTGAGCCCACTTTGATCTTTAACCGTCTGTAGTGTGGTAGCGAAAGGGTTAACCTTATGCAGTGTGGTTGTGAAAGGGTTAACCCTTTGTCGTGGGGCAGTGAAAGGGTGAAACCTTCTGTATTGTCGCAGTTAAAGGGTTAACCTTCTGTATTGCCGCAGTGAAAGGGTTAACCCTTTGGTAGTGTGGCAGTGAAAGGGTTAATGTTATGCGGCTACATTGATCCACTGTCTGTCCATCTACGTCTGTTTGTAATACATTTTCAATGACTAGTATCCATTTGTTGGACAGACAGAGTTGATGCTATGGTCTAATTTAAAAATAAACAAACGCAGGGCGGCTGGGTGGCGCAGTGGACTAAGCACTCTCCTACCACTGCAGAGACTCTGCGATCGAATCCAGCTGTCAGCGGTACCTCCGGCTTGGTCAGTCGTCCCTACTAACACAATAGGTGATGTTAGCGAGTGGGAAGCCGGTGGGGTATGTGTCGTGGTCGTTGTAAAACTGCGACTCCTACGGTTGGTCGGGACGCCTGTTCAGCAGGGAGGGGATCTGGGGGAAATGAACCTCCGCACGCGTTACGTTCCCCCAGTGAAACTCCTTGCTGTCAGGTGAAAAGAAGCGTCTGGCGACTCCACATGTATCGGAGGAGGCATGTGGTAGTTCTACACCCTCCCCAGGCCGATAGTGGGGCAATGTGCGCAACGACCAGGAAGGGAATTGGGATGGGTGAAAAATACAGAAATCCCCAAAATAAATTAAAAAAAATAAAGTATAATAATAAACAAACGGGGTGGCTGGGTGGCGCAGCGGACATTGCGCTCGTCACCAACGCAAGAGACACCGGGTTCAAATCCGGCTATCGGCGTTGCCTCCGGCTTGGGCCGGCCGTCATACTGGCTCAATTGGCAGAGTCAGCGGGTGGAAGTCGATGGGTGGTAATCTGGACGTTGTGGACAGCGACTCCTACAGGTCGGTTGGGGGACGCCTGCACAGCAGAGACAGGAAAAATGTTGACTGATAAATGTAGCGCTTCATGCAAACATACTGCTGCTGGTCTGGACTGGTCCTCTGAGCTCCTCTCCAGTCGAGCTGCTGGTCTGGACGGGTCCTCTGAGCTCCTCTCCAGTCGAGCTGCTGGTCTGGACTGGTCCTCTGAGCTCCTCTCCAGTCGAGCTGCTGGTCTGGACTGGTCCTCTGAGCTCCTCTCCAGTCGATCTGTTGCTGGTCTGGACGGGTCCTCTGAGCTCCTCTCCAGTCGAGCTGCTGGTCTGGACTGGTCCTCTGAGCTCCTCCAGTCGGGCTGCTGGTCTGGACTGGTCCTCTGAGCTCCTCTCCAGTCGAGCTGCTGGTCTGGACGGGTTCAAATAGAGAAGACATGTGTTAGTGGAGTGGGATGTTCTGAAGCCAGATTCGAAGATTAGATTTTTTTCCGCAAGGTACTTTTCGACCTGTTCGTATACTATTTTTTCCATGACTTTCGAGATGGAGGTAAGAATAGAAACAGGGTGGTAGTTGCCTGGGTCTAATTTGCTGCCCTTTTTGTGCAGGGGGGTTACTCTCGCAATTTTGAAGTCCTTGGGGACGTGTCCCTGTTTTATGGAGAGGTTTATTATGTGTGTGATGACTGGGGTGATGGCGGCTGCTGAGTCTCTGAGGAATTTGGAGGGGATGTTGTCATGGCCAGTGGCCTTGTTAGGTTGGAGGGCGCTCAGTTTTTTTAGTACCTCAGCTGTTACCATTTCTAGTTTGAAATTGTCTTTGTGGACCCCTAGGTTATTGTAGTAGGCTCAGTAGCGGCTGGTACTATCGCAGCCTTGTGGGTCGCAGTTCACGTTAGGTCGAGTTGAAAATGTAATGCTCTGAGATGCTCTGGAGCAATCTCTCTCTCTGTCTCTCGGATCAATCCAATAAAATAATTAACACATGTATGTTGTCATTTTAAACAACTCACCATTCATTCATTATGCATCAGCAGCAGCTAAATTAATGTTATAGTTCACAACACAGCAGCACGTTTTGAATCGCTAGCCTATTATCGTCTCAGCAAGCACAGTCAATACTTTTTTCCGTAGCCGCATTTCGCGGAGACAGCTGTGTAGCGAGAGCGAGAGAGAGAGAGAGCGAGAGAGAGAGAGACTCACTGTTTAGTTGAAACGTCCAGGGCAGGAGGGCTTGATAAAGTGTATAATCCACTGTTGATGTATTCCAGACCACTGTCCAGACTGCATCCGCCATATAGCTTGTTAGCCAAGTGTTAGCTGTTAGCAGTTAGCACCACACAACACAAGTACTTCATTTCTTTGTCCATTTCCGCGTCGAACAGACTGCAAACTACCTGGCGTTCTATCGCCATGCTCTAAGACAAACTCTAACCTTAACCAACTTTGAAAGAGTGCCTAAGCTTAACCGTCTAAAGAACTTGCAGTCACGCTCTAAGACAAACAGCTGCATCTCACAACAACAACAACTATCTACCACCAACCTAGAATTGGAACATAGAAATTGGATTCGGCCAATCAGAGATCGTCTCCGCGAAATGCTGCTACGGAAAAAAAAAACTGACGTCGGCCAATCAGAGAGCGTCTCCGCGAAATGCGGCTACAGAAATTCTTGACGCTGCTGCCTAGACCGCTTCAAATCGCGCCCGGATTCCAACATAATAGTCATATTTCAACGCACAACGCGTTACGCACTGATTGGCTGCGACGGATACAGCGATCAAACAGTGACGCGCACTCAGAGCGCTATTGCGTCTAGCCCGGGCAGAGAAATACAAAAAAATTTAAAAAAAGTGAGTCACTTCCTGTTCAGAAAAACGAGTATTTTTTATTTTATATATTAACGTTATATTGTGCATTGGAAACACAAACACTTAAAATTAGTAAATATTATTCATTTTAAACATGTTTATATTATTTATAGGGCTATAAAACAAAAAACAAAAAAATAATTTTTCTTGTTCTTCTCTCATATAACCAGGGGCCTGAGGGGGGGCGGCGCCCGAGCGCCCCTAGTGGCGAGCCGCCACTGAGTAGGCTATGATGTGTTCTACCCCAAAATGCCCTGAGTGGGAGGGTAGTTTATTTACCAGTGTTGTGGCTATGTTTGCAAGTTGCTGTACTGCACAAGTTGCTTTAATCATTGTAAAACCTGCTATATAAATAAAGCTGACTTGACTTGCTGCTCAGTTCTATTGTCCAGTCCTCTCTCCTCTGCTCCCCACTAGAGCTCAGTTCTATTGTCCAGTCCTCTCTCCTCTGCTCCCCACTAGAGCTCAGTTCTATTGTGCAGTCCTCTCTCCTCTGCTCCCCACTAGAGCTCAGTTCTATTGTCCAGTCCTCTCTCCTCTGCTCCCCACTAGAGCTCAGTTCTATTGTGCAGTCCTCTCTCCTCTGCTCCCCACTAGAGCTCAGTTCTATTGTCCAGTCCTCTCTCCTCTGCTCCCCACTAGAGCTCAGTTCTATTGTGCAGTCCTCTCTCCTCTGCTCCCCACTAGAGCTCAGTTCTATTGTCCAGTCCTCTCTCCTCTGCTCCCCACTAGAGCTCAGTTCTATTGTCCAGTCCTCTCTCCTCTGCTCCCCACTAGAGCTCAGTTCTATTGTGCAGTCCTCTCTCCTCTGCTCCCCACTAGAGCTCAGTTCTATTGTCCAGTCCTCTCTCCTCTGCTCCCCACTAGAGCTCAGTTCTATTGTGCAGTCCTCTCTCCTCTGCTCCCCACTAGAGCTCAGTTCTATTGTGCAGTCCTCTCTCCTCTGCTCCCCACTAGAGCTCAGTTCTATTGTGCAGTCCTCTCTCCTCTGCTCCCCACTAGAGCTCAGTTCTATTGTGCAGTCCTCTCTCCTCTGCTCCCCACTAGAGCTCAGTTCTATTGTGCAGTCCTCTCTCCTCTGCTCCCCACTAGAACTCAGTTCTATTGTCCAGTCCTCTCTCCTCTGCTCCCCACTAGAACTCAGTTCTATTGTCCAGTCCTCTCTCCTCTGCTCCCCACTAGAGCTCAGTTCTATTGTGCAGTCCTCTCTCCTCTGCTCCCCACTAGAGCTCAGTTCTATTGTGCAGTCCTCTCTCCTCTGCTCCCCACTAGAGCTCAGTTCTATTGTCCAGTCCTCTCTCCTCTGCTCTGCAAGCAGCAGGCTAAAGATTTCTATTGGATGAGCCCCTCCCCTCTCTGGCTGTATCCAGGCAGGTTTTGAGCCACCATGTGGCGGAAGGTAGGCACTGCATCTCAGTCTATATTAATATGGTTCTCTGCGTGTGCGTGTGCGTGTGTGCGTGTGTGTGTGTGTGTGTGTGTGTGTGTGTGTGTGTGTGTGTGTGTGTGTGTGTGTGTGTGTGTGTGTGTGTGTGTGTGTGTTGTGTGTGTGTGTGTGTCAGGAACCTGAGTTCTGCAGGGGAGGAGGCGCGGAGCCAGCTACGTTGCTGTGAGGGTCTGGTGGACTCCCTGCTCTACGTGTTGAAAGCCTGCGTCAACACCTCCGACTACGACAGCAAGGTGAAATGTAAACATAATGAAGAGGAGGAATTATTCATCATTCATATTTGTTCCCAGCGCAAAAAAAAAACAGTCGGAGTGGAATCATTCAATATTCCATTTTTAGTTATTTAATAAATCCCTTTAATCCAGGTCCAATTATATAATCCATGAATATCCAAACATGAGACATCTATAAACCGTAATGGTTAAGGATGAGGTGATATTGATACTCATATCGGGCCGATATCAGGCTAAAATGAGGCATCAGTATGGGTCTGATACCAGGCTAATATGGGTCTGATACCAGGCTAAAACAGTATCAGTATGGGTCTGATACCAGGCTAATATGGGTCTGATACCAGGCTAAAACAGTATCGTATGGGTCTGATACCAGGCTAATATGGGTCTGATACCAGGCTAAAACAGTATCAGTATGGGTCTGATACCAGGCTAATATGGGTCTGATTCCAGGCTAAAACAGGGTATTCATTCATTCATTCAAACTTTTATTTATTCTCAAAGACAATTGAGGTCACCCTCATTTTCAATGTTGTCGAGACTTTAGACATTTCAATGCACACATTTCTACAATATAACAATAATAAATATTATATATAAAAAACGATCTATATAGTACTTAAAAGAAATATGTCACACATGGACCAAAAAAGTGGTATCGGTGCGTTGACCTATCACAAACTCATATCCATGAACTGTAGTCGTAATTAATGTCTTGAATTGATTGGATTGAGAGTGAATTGATCCCTCATTTTAAGCCAGGGTTTCAGTTTGGTGCTGGTCCACAACCATTTCAATGTTGCGGACAAATTCCGGTCAAATATGATCCTCTTAAGCCTGATGGGCCCGGTACCTGGCTGAGATTGATTTCACATCACAAATAGATCAATACAGTCCGTATTAAGTGATGTTGTGTTTCTTTTTCAAATGTAGCCAAGAGTAAAGACCCTAACCATATCAAGACAGCAGTCAAACTGTATATTTTCAGCACTACATTTACATTTAGTCATTTAGCTGAACGCTTTTATCCCAAGCGACTTACAAGTTCTGTACGACAAGCCATCAGGAAGGGCACAACTCTATCAGCTGAGTAACAATGTTGAGTCAAAGTGTTGAGTGCTACAGTGTAGGTTAGTTTATTAGGACAAGTGCATGACAGTAAGGTTAGTTAGGGTTAGATTTATTTCTTTAATTTTTTAATTTTTTTATTCAGATAATGGTTGAAGAAGTGCGTCTTTAGTCGATGGCGAACGATTGGACGGGTTTCGGCTGTCCTAACTGGGGTGGGTAGTTCATTCCACCATTGTGGGGCTAGGACTGAGAATAGGCGACTTCTCTTTGATGACCCTCCCGGAGCTTGGATAGGAGTAGGTCTGAGGCGGCCAGAAGATGCAGAGCGTAGGGGTCTTGAGGGTGTGTAGTTAGAGACCATTGACCGGAGGTAGGCGGGAGCAGTTCCCTTTGCTGCACGGTATGCCAGGTCGAGGGCCTTGAAGCGGATTCGTGCAACAATGGGGAGCCAGTGCAGGTCCCTAAGAAGTGGGGTGACATGGGCCGACTTCGGTAGGTTTGAGATCAGGCGGGCCGCTGCGTTCTGAATGAGTTGAAGAGGCTTGGTGGCGGTGGCCGGGAGGCCAGCGAGCAGTGCGTTGCAGTAGTCCAGGCGGGAGATGACTGTTGATATGTTGGTTTACCAATTATTTTAAGTGTTCTTAGTTAAATATGAGCTTATAAAAATCTCTGCGCATTGCACCGGAAACCAGATGATTTAGACGCGAGAATTGCATGTGTCCGGATGGCAAAATTCAGTACTGTATCTACAAAACCCCCTGTAAATCATCTGCCCTTTATTCATTTGCTTAGATTTTGCTGTGTTCATGGTGAGGTATTTTTTTTTGCAAAGTACCTGCCAAGGGATGTGTTTGTAACTTGCTTTTTATGGACATTAAAGACATATATTTTGTAGGAATGCTTCTCATTGTTTTCTAAAGCCTTTCAGTGTGCAAGATATGGCCAGCCTTGTAACAACCTGATTGGATAAGCGACATGCTGGTGTTCTAGTGCGACATCTAGTGGCTGAATCTTATCTATAGCAGCTTTAATTGCAGTATACTGCCGCTTTTCCACTGCTTGGAGCCTACTCGACTCGACTCTACTCACTTTTGGTACCTGGTACTTTGCTCGTTTTCCACTGCAGGTAGTAGCTGGTCAGTGTAGCTGGTCGCCATAGCGAGGACGGCGTGACGTCACCTTCAACGTGACGCGTGATTTTTTTTCGTAGCCGCAGTTTGCGAAGACGCTCTCTGATTGGCTAGCCCGCGTACAGCAAAGACCCTCTCTGATTGGTTTAGCTTCGAAGGGCTCTTCCGCATTGTACATATATATTCTCTGCTTCGAAGTGGTTATGCTTTGGCCCTCTTTCGAAGTGGGTTATGCTTAGAGTTTATCTTTAGATTCCAAACTCTAAGCATAACCCACTTCGAAAGAGGGCCAAAGCATAACCACTTCGAAGCAGAGAATATATATGTACAAGGCGGACATTTCTATCCCAGAGCCCTTCGGAGCTAAACCAATCAGAGGGGGTCTTCGCTGTACGTGGGCTAGCCAATCAGAGAGCGTCTTCGCAAACTACGGCTACGAAAAAAAATCACGGCAACGTGACACACACACACACACACACACACACACATATATCAGAGCTAGCTATGAAACCAGTGCCTTTATTAGCTAATGTACGCTAGCCGCAATGCTAACGGTTACTAAACTCTTTGTTCTTGCTGGTAAATTGTGTTGGTTTTGTTTCATCAATAAATTAGGCAGAATACACTGCGAAATGTATCTTTCTTTGTTTATTGCACTTTGTTCTCGCTGCAAACGAATAATGCTAATGTTTAGTAGTCGCGAGGCTATTTAAAGATGGCGGGTTTGTGTTTCTGTGCAGGATGCTCCCTGTGTAGCGCAACGATGACGTGGTGATGATTCTCTCTTCTGACCAGTCAGTGTTTTTCAGGCCACTTTTTAGTCCTATTTTCCACTTTCTTTCCACTTTTTTTGGTCCACTTTTTAGTGGAACCTCGACAGAGCAGGCAGGTACTAAAGAAAATTACCCGGTACCATCCATAAAAATTTCACCAATGGAAAAGGCAGAGTTGAGTCGAGTAGGCTACCATGCAGTGGAAGAGCACGATAAGGGAAACCCTGGTGCATGAGCTGTGTCTGTATCCGCTCTGCCCCTCCACCCCCCCTCCCCACCACCACCCCTATGCCAGATAGTGGAGAACAGCGTGTGCACACTGAGGAACCTGTCCTACCGGCTGGAGGTGGAGATGCCGTCGTCACGCCTGCTGGGCAGCCAGGAGCTGGACGCCCTGCTGGGCTTCTCCTCTCCGGCCAAGGAGCTGGACTACCTCTGCTGGAGCAAGAGGAGGCGCACCAGGAGGAGGCGCGGCTGGCCCGACCACAAGGTACACGGGGGGGCGGTGTTCAGGGGGCGACAGTGGCTCAGGGGGTAGAGGCGCGGCTGGCCCGACGACAAGGTACACGCGGGCGGTGTTCAGGGGGCGACAGTGGCTCAGGGGGTAGAGGCCCGGCTGGCCCGACCACAAGGTACACGCGGGCGGTGTTCAGGGCGCCTATAACTGTTCCGCAACTGTAAGTTACTTCCGGGGTAGGCCTGATTGGCCCCGACAGGCACGTGACGCGCAACTTTCTCTGCCGCGCGGCACGCTCCGCTCCGCGGAGCGGCAGAGCTTGCGGAATTATGTAACCGTCCTAATCCGCCATGATTTTCATTCGGCGCTTCAGCTCACCTGGCAGAGCAGCGGTCCTGCGATCCTGCGATCCGTTGTTGACGAGTTCGAATCCCATCAAATTTTTTTTTTTTAACATGCTTTTTTTTTTAACGTGTATTCTTTCGCCGGTTAAGTTTAGGCGCTGTTAAGGAGCTGGTTAAGGTTAGAGTTTGTGTTAGAGAATGGCAATAGACAGCCTATTTCCGCGCGACAGCTCTCAGCAGCCTCGTTGCGCGTCCTGAGTTTGCCGCGTCACGTGCCTGTCGGGGCCAATCAGGCCTACCCCGGAAGTAACTTACTGTTGCGGAACAGTAACATGCGTTCAGGGCGACAGTGGCTCAGGGGGTAGAGGCGCGGCTGGCCCGACGACAAGGTACACGCGGGGGCGGTGTTCAGGGCGACAGTGGCTCAGGGGGTAGAGGCGCGGCTGGCCCGACGACAAGGTACACGCGGGGGCGGTGTTCAGGGCGACAGTGGCTCAGGGGGTAGAGGCGCGGCTGGCCCGACGACAAGGTACACGCGGGCGGTGTTCAGGGCGACAGTGGCTCAGGGGGTAGAGGCGCGGCTGGCCCGACCACAAGGTACACGCGGGCGGTGTTCAGGGCGACAGTGGCTCAGGGGGTAGAGGCGCGGCTGGCCCGACGACAAGGTACACGCGGGGGCGGTGTTCAGGGGTTTTGGCGGGAAATGTCCGGGCTGCAAAGTAAGCAGTATGGTAATAGCTCCCCCCAATAATACCTCATTTCTGCATTGTACCTCACTGTTACCCATTTTACTCTGTACTGTAATATTGTATATATGTATATTCATTCCTTTACTTACTTTTGACCTACTTCTTAACACTTTGAGCGCCACGCCGTGTTTTCCTTTTTACCCCCTTGAATGCCACGGTCCACTCCCAATGTTAACGTTAATATCGCCTAATCTATGTTTTAAATTATGGCTATGTGTCTAATCTGCCCGTCGCTTATCAAAGAATCATTTTCCAGTCAGTGTTGTCAAGGCAGATTGGTTTTTTATCGCTTCATTTCCGTTTGAGAGCATTTTGAAAAGCACCCGTTTTCAGGTGAAAAACAGCCCATTCTGTGATAATCGCCTTTTACTGGAATATTCCAGAACGTTGATATTTGTCGGCCTATTTATGAATCGTTTTCAAATAAACGCTAGATGATCAATAGTATAGTTCGAGGCGCGCACTGATAATAGCTGCTTTCATTTCCTCATGGATTTTACAGTGAAACCGATAGAGCACATATCACAAAAAAGCTTATATCTCCTCGAAAACGAGTCTGATTATCCTAACACTGATAACATAGATTCCTTACCTGACATCAGATGGTATCCAAATGGTATATTCCAATTCCTGATCACCATTCGAAAAAATCGATAAGTGTATAGATCTAACGTGTATACAGTAGAACTCATGATCCGCGGGGCTCAGAGGATCCAGAATGAACTCTGGTAACTCCGGCTGCATCAGTGGACTGGAAAATGTGGACTGGAATATTTTTTTCCCCATCCATTTTCATTGAGTCCATTCCAAAAGGGTGATTTACCATCTGGGAGACGATAGGGGGCGCTTTTTTCACATCTGATCGCCGGCGGCCCCTGGGTAGGCTAGGGTAGGCTCGCGTGATGCAATATGATTTCAGATCGCTAAAAAAATAAAATCCGAGAAAAGCCGTGACGTGGCTTTCAACGTAACTATCGTAAACACGAGATTAGCCGTGAATGGCGCTCAAAGTGTTAATGACTTTTTTTACTTACTTTTTTTTTACTGTATATGAAGCACACTCTCAGGGGCTCATACAGAAACAAGCATTTCCTCATAAAGTATTCTGTATTTAATTGTGACAAATAATAAACAAACTTGAAACTAATATCAGGCCCCCCCCCCCCCCCCCCCCACAATTTGTATATTCTTCTTTCATAATAATCTTCCGTCATACTTTTTTGCGACTATGTCCACCCTTCCACCGTGTCCTGGCCTGTTCCCTGATCTGTTGTTGTTGTGTGTGTGTGTGTGTGTGTGTGTGTGTGTGTGTGTGTGTGTGTGTGTGTGTGTGTGTGTGTGTGTGTGTGTGTGTGTGTGTGTGTGTGTGTGTGTGTGTGTGTGTGTGTGTGTGTGTGTGTGTGTGTGTGTGTGTGTGTGTGTGTGTGTGTGTGTGTGTGTGTGTGTGTCTCCGACAGTGGGAAGGCGTGGGGCCCATCCCCGGCTTCTCCCACACCCTCCGGGGGGCCGAGCTGCTGTGGCACCCCACGGTGGTCAAGCCCCACCTCAGCCTGCTGGCCGAGAGCTCCAACCCGGCCACCCTGGAGGGCGCCGCGGGCTCGCTGCAGAACCTGTCCGCTGGCAACTGGAAGGTAAGATAATAATAATAATAATAATAATAATAATAATAATAATAATAATAATAATAATAATAATAATAATAATAATAATAATAATAATAATAATAATAATAATAATAATAATATAATAATAATAATAATAATAATAATAACTTCATTTTATATAGCGCCTTTCAAAAGACCCAAGGTCGCTAACAAAAGTAACAAACATAGTGGACAGACGCAACATACAAAGTGAGAAATTAGGGGTTAAAGGCCAAGTTGAAGAGGTGGGTCTTGAGCAGTGTTTTGAATGAGTCCAGAGTCGGGGCGTTGCGGAGTTCTGCGGGGAGGGAGTTCCAGAGGGTGGGAGCTGCCACGCTGAAAGCTCTGTCCCCGACGGTCCGCTGTCTGGTTTGAGGAATCAAGATAATAAGTGCGTGCCACAAATTTACTAAATAAATGTCTTTCCTGTTTTAGACGTCGCTCTTTTATTTTGAAAACCCCCGATCGGAAGTGGAGTGTTGTCGTTATTTTCGATAACTTGTGTGTCCGGTTCTGTGCTTTATTGCCGACGCTAGTTTTATTTTTTATTTTTTTTAAACTTTATTTTTTAGCGTTTATCGTTTTCCTGGTCAAGCATGACCGACAGCTGCAGGGTGAAACGGGAGAGAGAGCAGGGGGAGACATTCGGCAAATGACGGCGAGTCCGGGAATCGAACTCGGAGTCAACCAGATCCGTGACGCAGCACGGAGTCCCGCGACGCAGCGCGGTAACATGGTGTGCTACTGGAGCACCCCACCGACGCTAGTTTTCAACAGATAGGAGAGACACACACACACCGCGGCGCGAGTGCAGCTTCACAGGCAGCCGTGATGAGGAGGAGGAAGAGCTGTGGATTTTAATCAGCAGGAGAGAGAGAGAGCTCAAAGCCGTATATAATATATTGGCCCCGTGGTGCGGTCGGAGGCAGCTCAAACTACCTGTGTTGTAATAAATTAATTGATTGATGTTTAACTTGTCCGTGTGTGTGTCCAGTCCTTTCGACTAGCAAACGTTGTCTGTATTTAACGTTACCTCAGGATACCACTTTAATTGTAGCAAACGTTGTCTCTATTTAACGTTACCTCAGGATACCACTGTCTATTGTATTTAGTTGGTTAGCTATTTAGCTGATGTTGCTAGCATTGGATAGCATCAACGCTAGCTGGCTACAGCTCAACACCAGCCATGGGAATACTATTAAAAAAATTATGGAGGCTTTTTAATCGTCAAGGTAAGAGAGGATTTGTCATGCTCAACTGAAGGGGTATGCTATGGAACACTATGTGCTTGTACACTTCTAGCCAGGACATATCTGGACATAAGACATATATGTATCATGTTACTTTTTTTGTTGGCTGGGTTTTGCATGCAGATTAAGGGAGATGTCAATCTGTTGTCGACGGTGGTAGTACAGGTACTACTCTGTACATGCCATTGTTGTTGTGATGTTTTCACACGCGGGGTAAGGGAGATCCGTCATCGGTTCAGGAGAAGACGTGTATCGCTTGTAAAGATGGTGACGCAATGGGGGGCGTCTTCAGGCGTCTTCAGAATTGCACACTCTGGGAGCTGGTATCAGAAAGTAGCGTCTTTAGGCTGCCAGAACGCAGTTCCGTGTGGCTGAAAGTTTCAAGTTTCAAGTTTCAAGTTTCTTTAATAGTTGTCATACAGAAGTACAGAATACTTTTGTACAAAATGCTTCTTACTGTTGCGCTCCAGAGACTGTGCATGACAAGATAAGTATGAAATAAAAACATAGTAAAAATTAGAAGTAAAAAAAGAGGTCACAGTGTTCAGTTTTGACATATGTACAATGTTCGTAGACGTAGTTACCATACAATATACAATACTGTGCAGTGTACTAATATACAATACAATATAGTGCAAGGCATAAATGGACGAGGTGCAGTTTAGGTACAATTCACAGTAGGTGTACGAGTTGTAGTGCAAATCCTTTATCAATAAATATAAAGTGTAAGTGTGTTTGTGTGATCTAAAGTGTGGAGAGTGGGTGCTGCAGTGTGTTGTTTGTTTGAGTGAGTGTGTGCGTGTGGGTGTGTGTGCTGTGTGCATTTGATGGTTGTTGCATAGTGATTATTGTTCGTTTAGCGATTATTTTCGTTTAGCAGCCTGATGGCCTGGGGATAGAAGCTCCTTCTGAGTCTTTCTGTGCTCGCCATAAGACTCCGGTATCGCTTGCCTGACGGCAGCAGTTCAAAGAGGCAGTTGTTCGGGTGGCTCGAGTCCTTAATAATTCTCTTAGCCTTCCCCTTGCACCGCTTGTTGTAAATGTTCTGGAGGGTGGGAAGCCCCCCTCTAATTGTGCGTTCGGCTGAACGTGTCACTCTTTGTAGTCTGCTACGGTCTTGTGCAGTGCTATTCCCAAACCAGGAGGTGATGTTGCCGGTCAGGATGCTCTCTATTGTACATGAGTAGAAGTTCCTAAGGATCTTCTGACTGACTTGGAACTTCCTTAGGCGCCTGAGGAAGTAGAGGCGTTGTCGTGCCTTCTTCACAACACTGTCAATGTGTGTGGTCCATGTCAAGTCCTCGGATATGTGGGCTCCGAGGTACTTGAAACTGTTCACTCTCTCAACTGGTGCCCCGTCGATGCTGAGGGGGCTGTAGTCCTTGACCCCCGACCTCCTGAAGTCCACAATCATCTCTTTTGTTTTGCTGACGTTCAGGGAGAGGCAGTTCTCCTGACACCACTGTGACAGGTTCTCTACCTCTTCCAGGTAGGCCCTTTCGTCGTTGGCAGAGATCAGGCCCACCACTACTGTGTCATCAGCAAATTTGATGATGGTGTTGTTGTTCCGCTGTGCTACGCAGTCATGTGTGTACAGGGAGTAGAGGAGGGGGCTCAGAACACAGCCCTGGGGGGCCCCTATGTTGAGCGTGATGGATGAGGAGGTGCAGTTGCCGGCTCTTACCACCTGGGGTCTGCCCGTCAGGAAGTCCAGGACCCACTGGCACAGGTCATAGTTCAAGCCCAGGTCCCTGAGCTTGGCTATGAGTTTGGAGGGGACTATGGTATTGAATGCTGAGCTGTAGTCGATGAACAGCATTCTCACATAGTTCCCCTGCCTCTTGTCCAGATGTGATGCTGCTGTGTGCAGCACATGGGCTATGGCGTCCTCCGTGGACCTGTTGGGGCGATATGCAAATTGCAGAGGGTCCAGGTTGATGGGGAGGGAGGAACAGATGTAGCCCTTCACTAGCTTCTCAAAGCACTTCATGGCTATGGAGGTGAGGGCTACAGGGCGGTAGTCGTTGAGGCAAGCGGGCGTAGATTTTTTGGGTACAGGGATGATGGTGGACTTCTTCAGACAGGTGGGGATGACGGCCTGTTCCAAGGACAGGTTGAAGATGTCAGTGAATACCGGGGCCAGTTGGTCGGCACAGACTTTTAGGACGCGGCCGGGGATGCCGTCCGGTCCTGCTGCCTTCCTGATATCCACTTTTTTAAAGATCCGTCTCACCTCATGCTCTGTTACCCTGAACACTGAGTCTCCATCAGCAGACCCCCCCCCCCCCCATTGCCGTGGTTTGTAGGCTGGTGTTGTTATTCACAGCCTCAAACCTTGCATAGAAGGAGTTGAGATCATTTGCTAAGGAGATGTCACTGTTCAGTTTGAGGGGGGTTCCTTTGTAGTCTGTCATTGTTCTGAGGCCCTGCCACATGCCTCTAGAGTCAGCCTGTTCAAACTGAAGTTCAACTTTATCCCTGTAACGCCGTTTTGCCTCTATTACTGCTCTCCTGACGTTGTATCTTGCCATCTTGTGTTCTTCCATGTTGCCTGTCACCAGCCCGGTGTTGTATGCTGATGTGCGCACTTTCAGAGCCTCACGGACGGATTTGTCTACCCAGGGCTTTTGATTTGGGTAGATATTAATTTTGGTGGTGGGGATTATTACTTCTACCTGAGTACAGACATAGTCAATCACCGTTTCGGTGTATTCGTTAATATTGGCTGTGTTATCACGGAATACACTCCATTCTGTGCTTCCCAGCACTGCTTGGAGTGACTCCACTGACGTCACGGCCCAACGCTTAACCTCTCGCGAGACCACCGGCGTTCGCTTGAGACTCTGTTTGTACTTAGGTAAAAGAAAAATGGCGGCGTGATCGCTTTTACCGAATGGACTAAGAGCCTGTGACTTGTACCCATTCTTAAATTGCGAGTATACATGGTCTAATATGTTCTCGCCTCTGGTGGGACAGGTCACATGCTGATAGAAATTCGGCAGCACCTTTTTAAGACGCGCGCTGTTGAAATCCCCCAAGACCAAAATGGCAGCGTCAACATTAGCTGCCTGGAGTTTGTTTACCTCGTCGTGAAGTTTTGAAAGTGCGACCCCAGTGTTCGCGTGTGGTGGAATGTACACTCCGATGAGGATGATGGACGTTAACTCTCTTGGGAGGAAGAAGGGTCGACATTTTATCGTGATAAACTCCAGGTCTGGGGAGCAGTGGTTAGACAGTTCCTTTGTGTTGCCTAAATCGCACCACTCCTTGTTTATCATGAAGGCAATGCCGCCTCCTCTCGTCTTTAATGACTCTTCTGCCGTCCGGTCTTTGCGGAGAACGAAGAAATGGTCTGCCGGTTCTATTGCGTGATTCGGGACATCTGGACTCAGCCAAGTTTCTGTGAAACAGAGGACGTTACAATCCCGAATGTCCCTCTGGAATTGGATCCTTGCTCTGATGTCGTCCAATTTGTTTCCTATCGATTGCACATTGGCCAACAATATGCTGGGCAATGTGGTTCTGTGTCGTTTGGACCTCAGTCTGTTCCGGACCCCGGCTCTCTTTCCTCGTCTTCGCGGCGGCTTCTTCTTGTCTTGGCCATGGCCGGCATAACAAAGGATCTCGGCGGGCCATTTCTGCTGTTCAGCGATCCGATCCAGAGAGCAATCCAAACGGTAAGTTTTTCTTAATCCAATGTCAATGATTGACTGACGGTCATACACATATAATGCACCAACAGTTGGTGCAAATAAAACTCCTAATACTATAAAAATTAACAAAATAAAGCACAGTCTCGTCGGAGCGATCAGAAAGGCAGCCATCAGAGCAGCGCCAGTTCAAGGTGCAAACGATCAAATACTTTGCCTGATACGACCGAAATCGTTTTAGTCTGGACATGGCCTGAGTGTGGGGGTGGAGGAGGTCAGTGAGGTACTGAGGTGCCAGAGCGTGGAGGGATTTGTAGGTGAGCAGATAAGATAAGATATTCCTTTATTGATCCCCTTGGGGAAATTCAGGCATCATAGCAGCATGGGGAGGGGGGAGGGGAGGTACAGGTAGTATAAGACATGGTACATGTGACATAATTATAGTACAGTGGAGAAGTAAAAATAAAAAAGCAGTGTAAACAATATAACAAATCAATCAAATTAACTGGACATGCGCATATGGGCAACAAGTGCGAGATGAGGGTATGTATGCCCTCTCAGTTATATTTGCCCTACAATAAATATAGTTACAATATATAATCTAAATCTAATCTAATATATAATCTAACATAAAAAAAAATAAGCTATAATGCTAAATATATGCAATATATAATCTAAATATAATCTAATATATAATCTAAAAATGCTAAAATGCTAAATCTATGATCTGATGAGGTATTCAGTATTCACATAAGGTGCGGTATGCATAATGTAAGTATATTGTCCTTTTAGGTGGGAAGGTGGGAGGTAGGGGATTACTCACTGTGTGCGGGGAGGGGGGGGTTAAAAAGGGCACAGCACACATTTGGTACAGAGTACCCTGGACCAAGACGAAAAGACAACGGACAATACCTTCCGTCACTTTTCTGTCTGTTAATTTACGGACACATCAATGTAGGTTCATTGATCGCACACTGCTGGTCTATCGACTGCCATTTCATTGAGTTGTTTTACAAGAAAGGTTAAGTGTGGCGTCGAGGTTTGTCTCTGAGGTCTCTGTTCACATCCCCCCTCCTCCTCCCTCCCTTCCTCTTCCCTCATACCTCGCCTTTTGTCTTCCTCACCTCCTCGACCCAACCAGCCATTGTTATTCACCCCTCCCCACAGCCCCCCACCCCCCTACCCACAAAGCTTAAAGGAACACGCCAACATTTTATTTAATTCACTCATTAATTTCATTTTAGCTACTGTTTATATTGTACATAGATAGTCCTGTATATTGTGTGTTGTATATTGTGTCCTATATGTTACTTTCGTGTTTTATATTGTCCAGATCTTTTCATATACACCGTGGGAAAGGGGGGAACGTGATTAAATGTTTCTGTATGTCTTGCACAGATGGGAAACTGACAATAGAATGGAATAGAAATACTTTATTTAACCCGAGGGAAATTTGGCACTACAGATAGATCGCTCACAGTAAACATTTAGGTAGTCAGAAACAAAAGTCACAAATAAGAATAAAATACGGTCCAGGATATAAATGTTATGTATATACATTCTAATATAAAATATACAGTAAAAAGTGTGGAATTGTACAGTGTCGATTTAAGAGTAAAGTAAAAGTCCAGATAGTACTGTCACCCTGTGCTCAGTGATGCAGTGAGGCACAGTGATGCGATATAGAGTCAGATGGCTGTCACTCTGTACTCAGAGATGCAGTGAGGCACAGTGATGCGATATAGAGTCTGATGGCTGGATGATCAATAATCCCTTGACCCCCCTCGCACCCCCCATCCCCAACCCCCCTGTGACATAACTCCCACTTCTACATTACAACAATAACTGTGAACCGGACTGGCATTTGCTGCACTAATACACTATACACTATTCCACCCATTGCAAGTAGGGATGTCCGATATTATCGGCCGATATTGGCATTAAAATGTTTTTATTTTTTTACATTTCTATAACCTTTATTTACCCAGGCAAGCAAGTAAGAACAAATTCTGATTTTATTTATTGTCAAAAGTATGCATAATGTTGTGTTAATTCCACAAGAAGAGATATGTAATGTTAATTACCTGAAATTATAAAATTTTTGGGGGGGACACCCTGCATATATCGGTATCGGTTGATATCGGTATCGGAAATTAAGAGTTGGACAATATCGGTATATCGGTATCGGTAAAAAAGCCAATATCGAGCATCCCTAATTGCAAGCCAACGCCCCCCTCCATCCATTAACTCAACTGGACTGTCACTGTACTATTTATTGCACTAGCACTACTGCACTTGGGACATTGATATTATTGATATTATTATTATTATTATGTATATGCTATATTCAGTATGTTTGTATGCCAGTGGTGATGCTCTGAACTCAATTCCGTTGTACCAACAATGACAATAAAGATTCGAATTCTATTCTATTCTAATGTTGACTTTGTTGTGTCCAGTTCTCGGCGTACATCCGTGCGGCGGTGCGTAAGGAGAAGGGCCTCCCCATCCTGGTGGAGCTGCTGAGGATGGACAACGACCGCGTGGTCTGCTCTGTGGCCACCGCCCTGAGGAACATGGCCCTGGACGTGCGGAACAAGGAGCTCATAGGTCAGGGGGTCGCACACACACAGTCAGACAGACACACACACACACACACACACACACACACACACACACACACACACACACACACACACAGACACACAGACACACACAGACACACACACACACAGTCAGACACACACACACAGTCAGACAGACACACACACAGACAGACACACACACACACACACACAGTCAGACACACACACAGACACACAGTCAGACACACACACAGACAGACAGACACACACACAGTCAGACAGACACACACACACCCTGGACTGCAGGAACAAGCAGCTCATAGGTCAGACACACACAGTCAGACAGACACACACACACAGACACATACACACATGCACACACACACACACACACCCACAGACACACACACAGTCAGACAGACACACCGTCAGACACACACACACACACACACACACACACACACACACACACACACACACACACTGGATGTCCGGAACAAGGAGCTCATAGGTCAGACACAGACAGACAGACAGACAGACACACACACACACACAGACACACACAGTCAGACAGACACACACACACAGTCAGACAGACACACACACACAGTCAGACAGACACACACACAGTCAGACAGACACACATATACACACCCTGGACTGCAGGAACAAGGAGCTCATAGGTCGGCACGCTCACACACACACACACACACACAGTCAGACAGACACACACACACAGTCAGACAGACACACATATACACACCCTGGACTGCAGGAACAAGGAGCTCATAGGTCGGCACGCTCACACACACACACACACACAGTCAGACAGACAGACGCTCACATATACTGTACACACTCTGGACATACTGGTCCAAAACAAACAAACAAAAAACAAACTAACAAAAACAAGAAAACAGGGGCTTCCGGTTTCCGCTCGGATCAGATGGCTGCTTGATCTTTTCAAGCGCCGTGACCACTTCACATTAATATTTATAACGACGTTAATTTCACGCCATGCGCTCACAGTACACATCGTAGTGATGACTAAACAAATACCGAACCAGACTGGAACATTAAATGAGGTGGACAGAGATTTTATTAGGATTCTATTCCGTGTAGAACTTGAAGCTAGCACGCTGAAGCTAACTAATAGATCGGACTCGCTCCGAGAAGAGCTAGCAAGCATGTCCACACGGCTCTCGGGAGTGGAGGAAGAGATGACCACAGTTAAGGCTAACGTTGAGTCCAACTCCACCGAGGTCTCGGCTATAGAAGACAAGATGCTTGTTTATGAACAAAAGGTGGCCGACCTGGAGGACCGGAATAGAAGGTGCAACATCAGAATCTACGGCTTACCCGAAAACATAGAGGATGATGCGCCGATTCATTACCTAGAACGGATGATTCCCCAGTGGTTTCCGTCCATCAACCTTCCTGAGATTGAGCGGGCGCACAGAATCTTCAGGAGCGGTCCCCCGGAGAAGGGCGAACGTACACGCGCCTTCATATTCTGCTGCCTGCGGTTCACTACACGTCAGGCTATTCTTCAAGAGGCCAGGAAACACCCTCCAACCGTGGGTAATCATACCCTCAGATTAATCAGACCCTTGTATAAGGACCTCCCCCTGGATACGATTTGGAGAAAGGATGTCCCGGAGTTGGATGTAGATTTTGATTGGGATGCAGTCTGGGAGAATGTCCGGCTATCCTCACGCAACCCAGATCACCAACAGATTCATCTAAATTTTGTTCACAGGACTTATCTGACCCCTAGACGATTGAATCTAATGGGTCTCAGACCTGACTCTCGATGTACCTTGTGTCCAAACGGTGCCACAGGAACATTTATGCATATGTACTGGGAATGCCCTCCTGTTGAGCTCTATTGGGAAAATGTTACCTCTCAGCTCTCAGATATTCTCTCTCTGACCATACCTGTTTCTCCTTCTGTATTGCTATTGAATGACGTTTCTCAATTACCGACCTCTACACATGTGAAAAGGCTGATTCTAGCCGGCCTCACAGCCGCCAAAAAATTTATTGCCTCACGATGGATACACCCAGACAAACTCTGCCCGAAGGTATGGATTCTTACTTATCTCGATGTGATCTACTTGGAGATATCCACGGCACGTGTTATAGGGGTAAATTAGTCTAATATTGCGATCTGGGTGGCTGCTGCTGCAAAGCTAAAGGAGCGCATATAGCTGATTACTGATTACTATACTATGTATGTAACTCATGTTAAGGTCCTGGGGTGGGGGGGGGGGGGGGGGGGGAGAGCGAGCAAGTGCTCATGTCTACTTGTTTTTTCTTTTTTTGGTGTTTTTTGTATATTTAATTATGTATATGTTTTGGGCCCCTTTGGCTGTGGGTCTGATGGTCACAGGCTCGGAATGGGGGGGGCCCTAGTTCGGGGTCGTGGTGTTAAAGAGGCGTGATGCTTTGATTGGCTGGGGCGCCGGACTCGGGGTCCTCGAGGGATGGGGATCGTGGCTGGTGATGGTGGGGGCTCAAGATGGTCACTATACAGTCTGTCTCTATTATTATCTTGTCATTATTGTAATAAGTTACTGTCCTGTGATGTCTGTTTATGTATTATTATTGTATTGTGTTGTGTCTTGTTTCATGTGGAAAAAATAAAAGAAAAAGATTTGTTTCACAAAAACAAGAAAACAGACTGCAGTCTGGAGTCGGGGGCCTCTTATTGTATGTGTTACTACATAATACATCATAATAATAATCATAACTGACTACCTCGTAGTCTACCTATATAACTCTGTATGATAACATGTACAATAAGTAAGGGATAATGTATAGCTACAAAGTCATTGTCGCAAAATAATTGACCGACACGGTGTTCTAAACGCAGTGAAGGTCAATTATTTTGCGACAATGACCGAGTATAGCTATACATTATCCCGCTTATTACAGGGCTAACTTACTAACAATATACGTAATTCATTTTACACCATTGACAAGACGAGATCAAATGCAGACGCTGTGAGGATTCGCCTGTCCCTGGACCTTTTTTCCCTGTCTACTCTCCTCAACAGCCCCCACCCTTGCGAGGACTTTTCCCTGTCTCCTACCCTTCACCAGCCCCCACCCTTGCGAGGACTTTTCCCTGTCTCCTACTCTTCACCAGCCCCCACCCTTGCGAGGACTTTTCCCTGTCTCCTACTCTTCACCAGCCCCCACCTTTGGACATTCTTGTTCCTCTACCTTCACGCACCTGTTGGGAGTTTGCGATCAGCTCGGGAGAGTACTTAGGTTGCAGACTCCCCTCCAGTCCTTGTCGGGTCGTTCTGTGTTAATCGCGAGTTAACTATGGACAATCATGCGATTAATCAGATTAAATATTTTAATCGATTGACAGCACTAATATATATATATATCCACATCTGACAGTCTGTACATACCTGCATATAATCCTTTTTACATGTACTACCACCTCAGAGACTCTGGGATAGAATCCAGCTGTCAGCGGTACCACCGGCTTGGTCAGTCGTCCCTACTAACACAATTGGCAGTGTTAGCGGGTGGGAAGCCGGTGGGGTGTGTGTCCTGGTCGTTGTAAACTGTGACTCCTTCTGGTCGGCCTGTTCAGCAGGGAGGGGATCTGGGGGGAGATAGCGTGAACCTCTGCACGTGTTACGTTCCCCCAGTGAAACTACTCGCTGTCAGGTGAAAAAGAAGCGGCTGGCGACTCCACATGTATTGGAGGAGGCATGTGGTAGTTCTACACCCTCCCCAGGCCGACAGTGGGGCAATGCGCACAACGACCAGGAAGGGAATGGGCATAACGACTAAATTGGGATGGGTGAAAAATACAGAAAGCCAAAAAATAAATAGAATACAAATTCAATCGAATGTAATGTCTCCCCAGGGAAGTATGCCATGCGTGACCTGGTGACCCGTCTGCCGGGCGGGAACCCCACGCTGCTGTCTGACGACACGGTGGCGTCCGTGTGCTGCACGCTGCACGAGGTGACCAGCTGCAACATGGAGAACGCCAAGGCCCTGGCGGACAGCGGCGGCATCGAGAAGCTGGTGGACATCAGCAGGGGACGGGGGAAGGGGTACGTCCTGAGGGGTACAGGGGGAAGGGGTATGGTCCTAAGACACAGGGGTACAGGGGGAAGGGTATACGGTCCTGAGACACACGGTTACAAAACCTGTCAAAAGTTGTGCTCGAGCAATTGTTCAGGGAAATACCTTTTTAGAATGCATTTTAAAGGAACACATATTCTTGTCTCTCTCTGGAGAAGATGGTAAGCTAATTTCCAAAAATGTTGGCATGCACATTTGAGTTCAATTCAAATGGCGAGTACTCGAGTAATCGATTACTCACGCCCATCCCTTGCAGAAACATTGTATTTTTTGATAAGTTGTTCTGAATCTAAACCAAATGTTGGTCATTAGGCAAAGGCGATTGATGTGGAATCCATTTTCACCATTAGAGAGATATAAATTGAGGTGTGGGGTATGGGCAGGGTAATAGTAGAAATACATGAATATAGGCAATAAGATTAGATCTGAATATAGAAATATGCGAACAATTAAACAGTGTAAACTATATAATTAACTCTTAATATAAAAATATGAGTACAAATAAAGAGTGTAAAGAAAGGTGCAGATGAGTGTGAGATGTCAGTATTACATATCGGTTATATGTTACAATAAATATAGGCAATAAATAATTTGAATCTGAATATTTACTATGAGTAAGAGTACAAGTAAACGGTATACACAAGGTGCAGTATACACAAGGTACCCTAACTGGCACAATATACGTCATACGTTGTTGGACCTCTTGTAATTGTCAATCAAGTTTTAGTAAACAAAAAAAACGTGTTCTGGACATATTTTATTCAAATCTCAACCCTCTGCACTTGGTTATATTTTGATAGTCTGTGTATTTTCTTGTGTTTTCTCCTCCATCTAACCCCAGCCTCGTGTCTCTCTCTCCAGGTTTCTCCTCCATCTAACCCCAGCCTCGTGTGTCTCTCTCTCCAGGTTTCTCCTCCATCTAACCCCAGCCTCGTGTCTCTCTCTCCAGGTTTCTCCTCCATCTAACCCCAGCCTCTCGTCTCTCTCTCCAGGTTTCTCCTCCATCTAACCGCAGCCTCGTGTCTCTCTCTCCAGGTTTATCCTCCATCTAACCCCAGCCTCGTGTCTCTCTCTCCAGGTTTCTCCTCCATCTAACCCCAGCCTCGTGTGTCTCTCTCTCCAGGTTTCTCCTCCATCTAACCCCAGCCTCGTGTCTCTCTCTCCAGGTTTCTCCTCCATCTAACTCCAGCCTCTCGTCTCTCTCTCCAGGTTTCTCCTCCATCTAACCCCAGCCTCTCGTCTCTCTCTCCAGGTTTCTCCTCCATCTAACCCCAGCCTCTCGTCTCTCTCTCCAGGTTTCTCCTCCATCTAACCCCAGCCTCGTGTCTCTCTCTCCAGGTTTCTCCTCCATCTAACCCCAGCCTCTCGTCTCTCTCTCCAGGTTTCTCCTCCATCTAACCCCAGCCTCGTGTCTCTCTCTCCAGGTTTCTCCTCCATCTAACCCCAGCCTCGTGTCTCTCTCTCCAGGTTTCTCCTCCATCTAACCCCAGCCTCGTGTCTCTCTCTCCAGGTTTCTCCTCCATCTAACCCCAGCCTCGTGTCTCTCTCTCCAGGTTTCTCCTCCATCTAACCCCAGCCTCGTGTCTCTCTCTCCAGGTTTCTCCTCCATCTAACCGCAGCCTCGTGTCTCTCTCTCCAGGTTTCTCCTCCATCTAACCCCAGCCTCGTGTCTCTCTCTCCAGGTTTCTCCTCCATCTAACCCCAGCCTCGTGTCTCTCTCTCCAGGTTTCTCCTCCATCTAACCCCAGCCTCGTGTCTCTCTCTCCAGGTTTCTCCTCCATCTAACCCCAGCCTCGTGTGTCTCTCTCTCCAGGTTTCTCCTCCATCTAACCCCAGCCTCGTGTCTCTCTCTCTCCAGGTTTCTCCTCCATCTAACCCCAGCCTTGTGTCTCTCTCTCCAGGTTTCTCCTCCATCTAACCCAAGCCTCCCGTCTCTCTCTCCAGGTTTCTCCTCCATCTAACCCCAGCCTCGTGTCTCTCTCTCCAGGTTTCTCCTCCATCTAACCCCAGCCTCGTGTCTCTCTCTCCAGGTTTCTCCTCCATCTAACCCCAGCCTCGTGTCTCTCTCTCCAGGTTTCTCCTCCATCTAACCCCAGCCTCGTGTCTCTCTCTCCAGGTTTCTCCTCCATCTAACCCCAGCCTCGTGTCTCTCTCTCCAGGTATTCTCTGAAGGTGGTGAAAGCAGCGTCTCAGGTGCTGAACACACTGTGGCAGTACAGAGACCTGAGGACTCTCTATAAACAGGTTAGCGCACGCACACACACACACACACACACACACACACACACACACACACACACACACACACACACACACACACACACACACACACACACACACACACACACACACACACACACACACACACACACACACACACACACACACACACACACACACACACACACACACACACACACACACACACACACACACGGGACAGACTTCTAATTCAACCACTTAGCAGACTAGCCTACTCTCTAGAATCAAGGTCAAAAGAGAGAGAGAGAGCTCAAATCACACGCATAAACACATGTAATGATGAATATTTGGTTTCCCTGATTGTTAGTAAAGTGAAATCATTTAGTCTCTCCTTACACAAAGGAAAGAGCGAGAAACACAGGCATTACATTTAGGGATGCATAGGTCACAAGAAGTCTAACATTTGTATAAAAAAAAAAATACAATACGTCCAAAACTACGCTGCTCGCATGCTCACCTCCACCCGCCGATCCGACCACATCACCCCCATCCTCCACGATCTCCACTGGCTCCCCATCAAGTACAGGATTTAGTTCAAAATTCTACTCATCACCTTCAAAGCCCTCAACAACCTGGCCCCCTCCTACCTCTCTGACCTCCTTCCCCACCACACGCCTGCCCTCAACAACCTGGCCCCCTCCGACCTCTCTGACCTCCTTCCCCACCACACGCCTGCCCTCAACAACCTGGCCCCCTCCTACCTCTCTGACCTTCCCCACCACACGCCTGCCCTCAACAACCTGGCCCCCTCCTACCTCTCTGACCTCCTTCCCCACCACACGCCTGCCCTCAACAACCTGGCCCCCTCCGACCTCTCTGACCTCCTTCCCCACCACACGCCTGCCCTCAACAACCTGGCCCCCTCCGACCTCTCTGACCTCCTTCCCCACCACACGCCTGCCCTCAACAACCTGGCCCCCTCCTACCTCTCTGACCTCCTTCCCCACCACACGCCTGCCCTCAACAACCTGGCCCCCTCCTACCTCTCTGACCTTCCCCACCACACGCCTGCCCTCAACAACCTGGCCCCCTCCTACTGTACCTCTCTGACCTCCTTCCCCACCACACGCCTACCCGCTGCATCAGGTCCGCAGATGCTAACCTCCTCCAACCCATCAGGACTAAGCTCCGGACCTGGGGGGGCGACAGGGCCTTCGCTGCAGCTGCCCCCCACCCTCTGGGGGGCAGCTGCAGACACCCTCTCATCATTTAAAAAAAAGCGCTAAAAACCCACCTTTTTACCCTTGCCTTCAAGCCTTGAACTCCTTCCTCTCTCACCTTTTATATAATTTTTTTTTTCTTAATTTTTTCTATTAAAACTGTATTGTTTATTTTACTCTGTAAAGTGTCTTTGAGCATTCGGAAAATCGCTATACAAAATGTATGTATTATTATTATTATTATTATTATTATTATTATTATTATTATTATTATTATTATTAAGATATATAATATAGGCTATATATATATTAAAAAAAAATAAAACATATAATATAAAACATATAATTATGATATTGTCAGAGGTGTCTACTGACAACACACAAAAATCTCTAGCTCAAAATGTCTGTGACTCTTAACATTCAAGCACATAGCTGCGATTAATGCATTTGATTTGATTTTGAATCTGGCAGGCAGCACAAGCCAAGCTCACCTCGGGCAGTTCCCATACTAATAAACTTTATAGACGTCGTGCTGGTATGGGTAAGCACTGCAGTGTGTAAACTGATAACGGTGCCTGAGATGACCTCCATGACCTCCATTGCACAAATAACGTATAAAGCAAAAGGTAATGTACTTCCAGGAAACATTCCAAAACTGTTCTTTGATAGAGAGGGGGGTTATAATCTGAGGGGAGAACTCAACTTAAAGATGCTTAGTGTACATACTACCAGGAGAAGACATTGCATTTCAATATGTGGAGTGAAACTGTGAAACAGTCTGAATGTTGTGCTTAAGCAATGTCCAAATATAATACAATTCAAACAGTGTTATAAAGAAATTATTTTCACGAGGTACAGGGATGCGGAAGGGATTTGACATTCACGGGTGTTTAAATTTTTATAAAATTGTATTCATGTTTTATATATATTTGTTTTATAAGGATTTAAATCGGTAAGGAATTACATTCATTTTGAGTAGTGGAAAAGGGGTAGGATTAAATAAGTGTATACTTCTTCCTACTCCTTTTCGAACATGTACATTTTGTTATGTTCTTTTTGTTCTTTTTTTTTGTATTGCTAGAGATGAATGATTTGTTTTTTTGTTTTATTTACATGTTCGAAATAAAGATTTCAAATAAAATCATGTGTTGTTGTTTTTCTCTTTCTGCGCAGGACGGATGGAACTACAGTCACTTCCTCACGCCAGTGTCCACGCTGGAGCGAGAGCGCTACCGGTCCCAGCCCACCCTGACCACCACCAGTAACCTACACTCATCCCCGGTCATCCAGTCAGGTAACAGCCCACCCTGACGTCAAACAGTGTCCAACTTAGAGTGCTACAGTATTGAGAGCATAGTAGTCTAGACATATTAGCATAGTAGTACTAGGTAGTAATATAGGCAAGGTAGATTACTTGGTAGCTAAGATAAGATATTCCTTTATTGATCCCTTGGGGAAATTAAAATAGTACATTCATTTGAGTAGTGGAAAAGGGGTAGGATTAAATAAGTGTATACTTCTTCCTACTCCTTTTCGAACATGTAGATTGAGTTGTGTTTTGCTTTTGTTATTGTTTGTATGTATTCATTGCATGTTCGAAATAAAGATTTAAAAAAAATATATATATATATAATTAACTAACTAACTAACTGAAATATACAGTATTCACATAAGGTGCAGTATGCATAAGGTAGTATTATTGTCCTTTTTAGGTTCCTAGTAGTTGTAGTTGGATAATAGTAAAGTGTTTTTGAAAGTGCATAATAGTAAAATACGAAGGCTAGTAGTTTTTGTTTTTGTACAGGTGATTAAACTGGGTATAACATATATAAATTATTACTACTGAGTAATATTGCTAATCAGATGTATGTACAAAGTTGTAGTATTAATATGTACAGTGATATTACAGGTATATGCAAGAGGTCTCGACTCCCGGAGTCAGCATTGCCCATTGTCATACTAACTCGTTTGGCTGAGTTAGGGGGAGGGAAGTCGTGGGTGGTAATCTGGCGTTGTGGACAGATACAGGTCAGGTCTGGGCGCCTGCTCAGCGAAAGGCAGGAAATGGTGAAGGCAGCGTGACCTCCCACACGTTACGCTTCACCAATAAGAGTCCTCGCTGCCAGGTGAAAAGAGAGCCACTGGCTGTCTCCACATGTGTCGGAGGAAGCATGGGGTGGACTTCAGGGTTCCCTTGTACCGACCAGTAGGAGGAACATGCGCACAACAACCAGGTAGGGGAGGGGGGAATTGGCATAACGACTAAATTGGGATGGGGAGAAAAATTGAAAAATCAGGCGGAGAAAAAGACGATTAAAAAAATATATATACATTACAGGTATAAAGACACTATGGTAATAAATAATAAATTGTTACCGTCGGAGAGCTAACATGCTTCTTGATTAGCATAGGTGTTTGGCAAGGGGATTGGGTTTCTTCATTGAGCACTTATCCTTGTCATTAGAGCACAGATAGCTTGTGTTTTATTATAAAACTTCTATGCGTCATGAATGCAGAAAAGCAAGTGGCTTTGTTTTGCTTTCTGATGTGTTGGATGTTAGAATCAGATCTTAGTGTCGGGGGAAATTCTCCTGATACCGACATCAGCCTGACATCTGTTGTCAGTGTTTGCCAGCAAGTCAACTCAACTCGACTCAACTAAAATTCACTTGAATCAACTCAACTCAACTCAACTCAGCTTAACTTAACTCAACTCAACTCAGCTTAATTTAACTTAACTTGACTCAACTCAAATTAACTTGAATCAACTCAACTCAATTTAACTTAACTCAGCTTAACTTAACTCAAGTTAACTTAACTCAGCTTAACTTAACTCAACAAAATTTAACTCAGCTTAATTTAACTCAACTCAATTTAACTTAACTCAACCCAGCTTAACTGAACTAAACTTAACTCAGTTTAACTTAACTCAACTCAACTCCGGCTCCCCTCAAAGCCCATGGTCAGAGTTTAAGCATATAGTGACACACCCGTTTTCTAGCTGTACGTGTTCTGTTTATAATGTTGGACGCAGTAGTGGGAGATAGAGGAGAGACGGAGATACAGAGCCATAGCCCCGCCTTGCTATTATTTCCAAACTACTGACTTTATACTTCACAATTAAATATAATTACAGGATATCTGTGGGGTATTAAAACATCTTAAAAAGTATTCAATTCATAATTCTCAATTTATGGTATTAAAGGTCTTAAATTTTATTTGCACATGTATTACATGTTGGGGGTGGGCAGCCCGGATGTTTAGATTAAATAATATTAAATATATGAAATGTTTTTGTATTCAAGTCGTTTCTTGCGGGGCTACCGGGAGCTTGGTGTGTCTGGCGAGAGCTTGTATGGAACGTCCAAGAATTTTAATTGGTGCGCAAGTGCAGCCGCCAGTTTAGTATCACTATGTGTTTTTGCTAGTATGGTGGTGAAATTGGCATTACATTTTGCTCTAAGTGGTCTTAAAAAGTCTTAACTAGTTGAAACCTGGGCAGCCACAGGACGGCCAGAACGGAGGAAAAGACTGTCACAACTGCAAGCAGGCAGGCTACACAGTATATGACTATACTGACGGACAATCTATATACTGAAAATACTTTTTTATGCCACTGTGGGAATTAATATGAAATGCTGATGTGAATGTCTCTTTCCTCTGAACTTGTTTAAAAAAAAATTAAATGAAATAAAAACTTGGTCAAAAAAAAAAAAAGTGAAACCTACAAATGCCCTGATACCAACCCCTGCAATGTCTTACTTTAGCTAAAGCTAGCTAGCTCACCAGCTCCCTGATGTCACACCTACAGTAAAACAGCTGCCCACTCTCAAAAACACAAGCATTAACTACCCCTACCGATTTATAACCATGACAACATGGTTAGCTTACTAACGTAACAACCTGTTTGGTTAGCTTACTAACGTAACAACCTGTTTGCTAGAAGTGGAGGTTTTCACTCTTTCCCTCTAAAAGGGGTCCATTTACCACAGCTCCTAGGGGGGAAGCCAATTCAGGATGCAATTCAGTACTTTAGCACGACTGGAAAAACACACTTTAATAGCACTGGCAGTAATGATGAAGACAAAAAAACTCAACAAATGTCTGTTTATTTATAAAATCATGAAATGCATTGTAAAGTTGAGCTCTTTCTGTCACGTACGCTAGCTAGCTGACTGTCTTTGCTACTCAACTTCTGCCTGACCAAACTGGCAGTCTAGGGAGTGTGGAGCGTGTTATGGTCTCGGTATACTTGCTTTTAACCACGCGTAGACTGCATTGTGAACGGCATTGTTCACATACTTGCCTGCTTATTTTGTATTGTACCTGGAGGGTGAAAAGTCTCTCCACTAGGGGGCAGATCAGGGCCGAATCCTCCCTGGCCGATCTACTATCCAGATTTGCAACATAAACATAAAACATGGCGACACTCGAGCAGGTTATGTTGAGATTACGGCAGAAAAAGGTCTCAGACCTGTTTTTTCTTTTTTTGACTGTACTGTACAACGGGTGCTTATTTAAACCAGTTGAACATAGATGCTAGACTTAATGCTTTAAATACCACAGAAATGTTGAGATGAATGACCACAACTGATACATGTGTTTCACCACATGCAATGTGTTATCAGTTAAAAAGTCAAAAGTATGTTGTTGTCGAGTTCCCCCTGACATTCCTCCCTGGTCGGCCGGGCTCCTCAGGTGGCAGTGCCACCTCCTCGCCAGCCATGCTGGGGATCAGAAGACACAGCTCCCACCACCAGAGGGCGCAGTCATCTATGCAACTGGACTCGTATTACGACGACAACAGTTTACACAAGCTGCAGTACACAGGTGAGAGGTGCAGTTTACACAAGCTGCAGTACACAGGTGAGAGGTGCAGTTTACACAAGCTGCAGTACACAGGTGAGAGGTGCAGTTTACACAAGCTGCAGTACACAGGTGAGAGGTGCAGTTTACACAAGCTGCAGTACACAGGTGAGAGGTGCAGTTTACACAAGCTGCAGTAAACAGGTAAGAGGTGCAGTTTACACAAGCTGCAGTACACAGGTGAGAGGTGCAGTTTACACAAGCTGCAGTAAACAGGTGAGAGGTGCAGTTTACACAAGCTGCAGTAAACAGGTGAGAGGTGCAGTTTACATGCAGTATACAGGTGAGGTGCAGTTTACAGGTCAGAGGTGCAGTTTACATGCAGTTTACAGGTGAGAGGTGCAGTTTACACACGCTGCAGTATACAGGTGAGAGGTGCAGTTTACATGCAGTTTACAGGTGAGAGGTGCAGTTTACACAAGCTGCAGTATACAGGTGAGAGGTGCAGTTTACACACGCTGCAGTACACAGGTGAGAGGTGCAGTTTACACAAGCTGCAGTATACAGGTGAGAGTCACAAAGGGTTATTTTAATGGGCCGCCTTTTACACTTGGAGAAGGTTGGTACGTACAGTGTTGGGGAAACTAGATTAGATTAGGCCGGGGTGCCCGAGTGGCGCACCGCATACTGCGTAGCAGACCTAAAAAGCTGTAAAAATGCAAAAAAATTGATTAGGCCAACTAGATTAGTTTGGAAGGTGGCGGTCTCAGCCAGGGTTTCGTCAGGTTGTGAGAGGTGTCTGTCTCAGCCAGGGTCTGGTCAGGTTGTGGAAGGTGGCTGTCTCAGCCAGGTTCCAGCCAGGTCTGGCCAGGTTCTAAAGACAATGGAGATGCTCACTGTGCACCAGAAAGGGCCACAGCACGGCTAATCCCTGGCTAGTGGAGACAAGGCATTGATCACCTGTGTGCTATTGATAAGGTTCTTTGGATCGAAACTAGAGTGGTTTGGTTCTCTCCGGTAAATTCATTGCCACATAAACATGAGGGAAAGCTGCCACTAATGCTAAATGAATAGGAGTCAGATTATCCTTTTTTATTAGAATATTTAGAGTGATTTAACCCACATACTTGCATCGGCTCAGCACTAGTTTTCTTTGATTCATTTGGCTGTTGTTTGTTTGTTTGTTTGTTTATCCAGTCCAAAAATGTATTGTCTGAGCTTTTGATACAAGGAACTGAACTGCATGTGACAACTAAGCAGTTTAACAATACTTTGGCAGCTGTACATTTCATTTTCATTTAGGTTTTAAATCAAATCTACAAAGGGAAATACTGTCTGCAGGAGATGATACACACACACACACAATCATTTATGTTAATGTGACATATGGGGAGATTACATAGATGCACATTCATTATGTAACTAACCTTAACACTAACCCTAACCTTAAAAGAACACGCCAACATTTTTGGAAATTAGCTTACCGTCTTCTCCAGAGAGAGACCAGAAGATGGATACCAGTTTCCTCTCTGTGCGTTCAGTAGAAAGCTATCTGGCTGCATGTTAGCCTAGCTTAGCACAATGAATGGAAACGGACATGACCGGTTAGCCTTCAGGAGAGGTGTTAGTTGGACAAGGCTAACCGGTTGTCTCTCACCTGATACCACCCCCACCCTTCTAACTCCCCCCTCCAACCCAATACCTAGCCCGATCCATCCACTATCCCTTTCTCTCTACTATAAAGACCTAGGTTTGACTGGATTCTAGAGCTCTTTAGAGGGATACTAGGCCATATCAGCGATAACTCTCGATATATTTGTACTTGATATTCTGTTTGAGCTAAATAAACCTGTGTTCTACATCTGGTAAATCCCTCCGCCAAGCCTGTCCTGACTAAACAATGTGCTTTTATCTCCGTGCTTTAGGGTCTGAGAAGAAACCATATTTCATCGGGACGTACACCTCCCAGTCAAGAGAGGATCTCAGAAGGTCCCAGGTAACATAGCACAGCTTCTTTTTCTTTTACCTCTATGACCGGCAATGTCACTAGCTCATTCATTTCAGTTACTCACACTTAGTCACTCTGTCCCTAGTGGCAGCTCACTCTGTCCCTAGTGGCAGCTCACTCTGTCCCTCACTCTGTCCCTAGTGGCAGCTCACTCTGTCCCTAGTGGCGGTTCACTCTGTCCCTAGTGGTGGCTCACTCTGTCCCTAGTGGTGGCTCACTCTGTCCCTAGTGGCAGCTCACTCTGTCCCTAGTGGCAGCTCACTCTGTCCCTCACTCTGTCCCTAGTGGCAGCTCACTCTGTCCCTAGTGGCAGCTCACTCTGTCCCTAGTGGTGGCTCACTCTGTCCCTAGTGGCAGCTCACTCTGTCCCTAGTGGCAGCTCACTCTGTCCCTAGTGGCGGCTCACTCTGTCCCTAGTGGCAGCTCACTCTGTCCCTAGTGGCAGCTCACTCTGTCCCTAGTGGCGGCTCACTCTGTCCCTATTGGCAGCTCACTCTGTCCCTCACTCTGCCCCTAGTGGCAGCTCACTCTGCCCCTATTGGCAGCTCACTCTGCCCCTAGTGGCAGCTCACTCTGCCCCTAGTGGCAGCTCACTCTGCCCCTAGTGGCAGCTCAATCTGTCCCCAGTGGCAGCTCACTCTGTCCCTAGTGGCGGCTCACTCTCAGATTTGTTTGGGTTGGCTGTTCATTTAAATATGAGGCCAATATCAGATTCCAGTGTGAACGGGTCACGCCCCTGAACTGACCCGTATGCGCACATGAACAATAAAAGGAAGATGAACGTAATTTAATTTCTTTTTTTTTGTTTTTACAAATGTCTATCAAGACTAAGAGTGACTTAAAAGTCACATGAAATTTCGCATAACTGTTCAGACTGAGGTCACTTTGCAGAAAGTCATACAGTACCTACACACATTGTGAAAGTGGCCCAAATCAGATTTAGAAAAGATCAGATTCCATGTGATTTGTGCCGTCCACACTGTTTACTGTAAATCTGATCTGAGTCACACATGAGCAAAGAAATCAGATTTGGGCCAATTTGGTCTGCAGTCTGAATGTAGCCTGTGACACTGTGTCCATTTCTACATAGATGTATTTCTGTTTGTGCCAGGGGTTGTCTGCACACCATGATTAGATTAGATTAATTGTGGATATGAATATATACTGCATATCCCCCCTGTGACCTTTATTTGACTGTAGGCGTATGTTTACAGAGTGTATTGTACAGCTGAATACCACACGAGTTACACTCACAACAACAAAAACGTTATTTTGCACATAATCTCACACATATCCCAAAACTCATCAGCATTACAGCATTACTAAAACAATTTAGTTTGCAAAATATTGAACGTTGTTTCTTGCCTCCCACAAGCCGGCTGCAATGTGGACTAAGTCATACAGTACATAGCACGAGTCCCCTCCGATACTCGAGGTAACAGCCGTCGCATCTTTTCACCTGCGCAGCTCGATCTTTCAGCGTCGGGGGTTTGGGCTTTTGGAGGGGCCCCGCCCCCGTCGCTTCTTGATTCTACTGCGCAGGCGCACCAACGTAAAACATAATTGTTAATGATACAAATATTGGGGCACTCCAGTAGCACACCACATAGCGCGCTGAGTCGCGAAGCGGTCGTCCCGGGTTCGTTTCCCAGTCCCGGCGACCATTTGCCGCATGTCTTCCCTACCTCTCCTTCCGTTCTCCCTCTCTCCCTCTATCGGTCCTGCGTGGCCAGAAAAAGCTGAAAATGCTATAAATAAAAGTTTAAAAAAAAATTATACAAATATTGTCGTATTTATCATTATCATTATAATTATTTAATTCTGTGAATGTCTCTAGGATCGAAGTGACTACAATCCCCAAGGACTTATCCCAAAGACGGCTGTTATAAACTCGGGTGCACACCAATACATCGAGACATAGTCGTATTTATTATCATTATAATTATTTAATTCCGTGGATGTCTCTAGGATCGAAGTGACGACAATCCTCAAGGATTTCTCACAAAGAAAGACGTTAAAAACACGGGCGCACGCCGGCCTGTCCGATTTACAACTGCCTTTTCGAGGTTGTAAATCCTACAACAAATGTACAATACGAAGCCGCTCGAGAATGCAGAATAAATTCGTAAAGAATTCCTTGGTAACTTTCACGTATATACGTCCGTCCGAGAATGAGGACCATTGATTTGTTAGCGTCACGTCATAAGTAGCGTCATACCAGTATTACTCTAAAATTGTCATAAAGTACAGTATGAAGTGATGATTGAAAATAGAATACATGAGGAAAGTAGTTTGTGTAATCATCCATTTCATAACGCATCGCCACGTCTTCGTCTCTCCACGCAGCATACGGAGCCGTTCTACGACGAGCCCGACCGGAAGAACTTCAACGACTACCGGATGTACCTGTCGTCGTCCTCGCCGCAGGGCTACGGGGAGGAGTCGTACGAGGACGAGCCCGTCCACCTGAGCCTGTCCTCTCCGGAGTGCTACGACGGCGGCCAGTCGCTGCGGCTCAAAGCCAACACGAACTATGTGGATTTCTACTCCACGGCGCGGAGACCCTCGCACAGGGCGAGCAAGTACACCGGCTCCCCGGACTCCTGGGTGTAGCGGAGATGATGATGTCCCACAGCGGGGTGATGACAACATCCGTACCGCTTCAGTCTGTGTGTGTGTGTGTGCGTGCGTGTGTGCGTGTGTGTGTGTGCGTGTGTGTGTGTGCGTGTGCGGGGGAGTGATTGTGCACAGGGGAAGACATAAGACATGTTTTTGTTTGACTCGCTTGTTCACCAGCCACTTGCACCATTTCACCAGTCAGATGGGGTTTGTAGTTGTACCCTTACAAAAAAAAGTATCATGGTAGTTGATAGTAATAAAAAAAATGTACCACAGTACCGGTCATTGTACAAATACTTGACCATGATACTGCTATGGTAAAAGTCATGTACCTCCTCTGTGCTTAAATAACACCATGATATATATATACATATATATATATATATATATTTGGCATCGATTGGGGAACAGGATTCCTCCTCTTAACTGGGCGTGCGTCAGCCCCAGTCTCCTCTGTAGACCAGACCGTCTCGTTTAACAATCCTAACCCTCAGACGCGGAGTGATACTGACTTGTGAAAAGGAATCAGAATTATAGCTGTAGAATGATATACGCTCATTATACCATGGCTAGTATGAACCAATCGGATTGCTCGATTTGAGCTACCCGTTTTATAATTCAATTCAAACCGTGGTGATATCCTGGTATTTCCATCATATTCTTGGTCGCTACGGTCATCATAGTGAGCAAGAAATGATGTAAATACCCTGATTTTGGACTTTTTTGTCGAGGGTAGCCTTACAGAAAAGTCACATGAATCTGAAGTTTTTTCCCTGCATGCTATAAGACACTTTTCAAGTGTTTATTTTTTTATGTTTTGTACCCCCCCCCCCCCCCATCCAGTTTCACATGGCATCACATTTGTATTCTACGATCATGTCATCACATTCCTCATCACATGTGTTGTGAAACATGTACACAACACATATATGAAAATTAGGGCTGACCTCGACTAGTCGAATAGTCGACTAATCGATCGAAAGGAGCCGTAGTCGATTGCCAACCTCTTAGTCGAATGCAAAAATAAATCAATGAAAGGATATAATATTTTTGTATTATTCTTTCCAAAAGCAAAGAGGTCTAGAAGTGTGGCTAACGCTAATGGCCCGCATACCAGCGAGGCTAACTGCCTAAGAAAACGGGCACAGAGGCACTGAAAGAGTGTTCACACTAGAAAAATATCAAGATGTATCCATCAGTGGACCAATTGCATGCTTTCGCAGGACAAGAAGCCTTCAGTCGACTCCTTCAGACATTAAGCACCCCCCACAGTCCAAATTATTATAATAATAATAATAATTATATATATGTAACGGTTGTGACAACGTCATCTCAAACTTCAATCCCCCGAGGGAGATTCGAACACGGGTCTGCCACGCCACGTGCAACAACACAGATCACTATACCAAGAGGTGAATTCACTTCTTTGTACCGTGTCTATGCGTCTTTTGAGGATGTGAGAGTGAGTTTAACCCATAGCACCGCTACTCACCCCAGCCCTTCTTGACTGCGCTTCACAATACCATCCGTTACATATATATACATTTTTTATGCATTCAGGGGGGTAGTCGACTACCAGTCGATTATGGGCAAATTTTGGTCAATCAAAGTCAAGTATACAAATCCTTAGTCAGGGACAGGCCTAATGAAAATTACACAGTCGAAGAAAATGGAAACAACACGTGAAAATCACATAAACCAAACCCAAACCAAAAAACTATGGTTTGGCTATGTTCACACTGCAGGCAAAATTGGCCCAAATAACATTTATTTTTGCTCATATGTGACTCAGATCTGTTAATTGCATAATGTAGCAATGTGAACAGCACAAATCACATGGAATCTGACCTTTTCAATTCTGATTTGGGCCACTTTCATATAAATATGTGGTCCTAAAGCAGATACAGGTCTGGTTTGTTTTATTTAACTGGCCTCCACTCAGTGATGTTCCTGACCGCGTTCAATGAACGATCGTTCATGAACTCATTCATATTTTGGGCAAACGTGAACTGAACGTACTGTATTTCCACTAGATGAACGTAATTGTGAGCGTGTTCATTCTCTGCGCTCTATCACAGTATAACGTCGTTCAAAAGTGTGCCAGATTTGGGATGGGCGCATCCCAGCGTGAAATGTTTCAGTGTGTGCGTATTGCGTGCGGATAGAGAGACTCATTACGCGCCCCTTCAAGGCAATGGTAGGGGAAACACTGATAAATAATCTGTGTGATGGAAATGCCAGTATTCTGATTGCTGTCTGTGGTTCTATATGGGTTGTGGCAACAATGTTTACAAATAATAGCTCACAACAACGTATTGAAAAAATAACTATAAACTATAAACTAGTTCATTTTTTAAACCATGAACTTTAGTTAAAAAACAATTATTATGAACTGAACTAGTTAATAAAAATAATTGGTGAACTGTGAACTGAACTAGTTCATGTAGAAAGTGAACTTTCCCCACACTGCCTCCACTGCATTCAACTTAAATACTGTGACTTCAGTGTCATCCATGTTTACGTCCATCTTTGTTAGTGTTTATTTGCGTATGCGCGGGTCAGTTCAGGAGCGTGACCAGTTCACACTGGAATCTGATATTGGCCAATTTTTTTTAAGAATGAACAGCCAAAAAAATAAATCTGATCTGAGCAATAAATCAGAATTGAGCAAGAAAGCTTGCAGTGTGAACGTAGCCATAGTAGCCGATTGAATTACATTTACATTTAGACTAACTTAACCAACCACATCCAAAAGTTCATCAGCATTGGTTTGGTTGGTGGTTAAGCTCCCACCCTGTGCGTGCGTGTGTGTGTGTGTTGTGTGCACGTGTCGGGAGAGAGATTGAGAGTGTGTTCCAAACCGTTCTGAATGATGACCGACATTGTTGTTTACCGGAGTTGTTTTGTGATCGTCGACTGAAGTCTTCTTCTCCAGCGGTAAAGAGTCCTGTCACGTGTTGGCTTTGTAACATAGATATCGTCCGCCAGCATCGTCTTCAATGGGGGAGAGAGGGGGGGGGGGGTGTAAGGTATAAAAACTAGAGATCTTGTCGGGGGAAATGCTCTCTTAGGCTGTGATCACATTGGAAGCCTTTTTGAATGTGGCTGCGGCTTTTTTCCATCGTTTTCAATGGTTTTGTTGCGACAGGCGCGCAGCTCCTCCAAACTACGCGCCTTGCATTTTTGAAGCAACACTTTTTCGGGGGCACTCTCAGCCACAGAGCGCACCGACGTCAATGTCACCTTCTTGTCAACGGACCAATCAAATTAACCGAGGGGAGGGATTAGAAATCTGAGGTATCTGAAGAGAAATCGACAGCAAAACAAACCAATCGATAATGGAGAAGCTCATTTTGGTAGTTTACAACAAACCCTGTTTGTACAAGTAGGTTTTTACCACGATCGAGATATGAACAGCAACGCCTGGAGGGCTGTGAGCAGTAATGTATGTAACTTAGCTGAGGTAACAATCAGTGGCATCGCTCATTGCACCCTGTGTACTTTCCATTCTCTATGTACACCGTCACGCCTCCTGTTTGAGCGCAAGAAAAAGGCGTCCAAGGTTATCACAGCCTTAACGAGCATCTTTGCTCTCTTAACGAGCATCTTCTTAACGAGCATCTTCGCTCTCTTAACGAGCTTCTTCGTTCTTGGGGCCCCAAGTCTCAGAGAACCTAGGTTACACCTGTAACTTCTCGTTTTTCTGTTGGCCAAAAAGTTCAGTATATCATAAAAGTGGGTGAAATATGTGAAAAGTTAAAAAACTAAAGTATTTGTACAGATAAAAAAAATGGTTCAACTTGTCTTGTTACATTGTTGTATTAAAAAAAAGTTTAACTTTCTGTGATTGTGTGAAGAACAATTTTCTATTATTTATTCAATCTTTTTTTAATTCATTAATTTATTTGACCTGTGCGCCGACCAAAATACCCCTGTTTGTCTGTTCTATCCAAACACTGATAATGATAATGTGCAATGTTACAGAAGGGAGATATATATGGAATAAAGATAATATCATGATGAGACCTGCGTCATGTGTCTCTGTGTTATGTTTAAAATTACATTAACCTCTTAAAGTGTCTAAAGTGGGTGCTACGGTGAGTTGTTTATTTAAATTGAGTGTGTACGTGTGGATGTGTGTGCTGTGCTGTGAAAAGAAGCGGCTGGCGACTCCACATGTATGAAAAAGTAGATATACAGTGAATGAATGTATTAAACATGTCTTAATCTGCGCGCACACCGCTTTAAGGAATGGTTAACTTTTCAATAAAAATGTCTCATTATGTACTAGGGTTGAGCACCCTTCTTATTCTTATTCACAATTGACTTCATACAGTTGAACCTGTAAATTATTTGCATACAGTTAAATTTGGTTTCTGTTATTTAATGATTCAATAATTGTTTTATTTACTGTAAATTACTAGGCTATAGCCATAGGCATCTGTGGCTAGAACAGTCATCCCTGGAGGAGATGAGGGAGGTTCCTGTCCTCAAAGCCCCCCCCTCTCTGAGGAAGGTATATTTGGCTCTTCCATAGATGAGGTAGCGGTGGCTTGCAAATCCATGGAGGAAGAGAAACCACCCCCCCCCCCCCCATCCAAGGGAAAGAGTGCAACCGTCTTATCGACTGCTACCGCGTGAATCTGTGTAATGTTCCTTTTTTGTCTGTAAATAAACTTGTCAATAAAGAGAAAGTCTGTTCCACTGTGTTCTGTCCCATTCAATGAAAAAGCTTTTATTCCTAAATTTTTGTGCCCAAAACTGGCCCCACCCTACCTCACCGAGATCCTGCACCCCTACACCCCATCACGGTCTCTGAGGTCTGCTGAGCAGTCCCTCCTTGTTGTCCCTAAATCCAGGCTACAAAACAGGGGGGGCCGTGCATTTGCGGTTTCAGCCCCCAAACTGTGGAATGAGTTTCCCCCTACACATTAGGCTGGCCCATCTTAAAACACATTGTTCTCCCTAGCTTAAAAAAAATGTGTCTGCTGCTTTAATTTTGTTTGTAGTTCTGTGTACTTTGTATTGTGCTTATGAGTTTTCTTTTCTTTCTTTTTACTATATTATGGTTTTTACTGTGTCTGTGAAGCACTTTGGTCAACCATGTTGTTTTTAAATGTGCTATACAAATAAAGTTGGATTGGAAACAGACAACAGACCCCAGCTGTGCTTGTTTAACCCTTTCACTACCACGCTACAGAAGGTTAACCCTTTACTATCACACTACAGACGGTAATCTGTAGTGTGATAGTAAAGGGTTAACCTTCTGTAGTGTGGTAGTGAAAGGGCTAAACATGATGCATGTGCGCCTCCTCTCAGAAAGACGTTGCCTTTATTCTGCTGTGTCTACTCGCAATTTCACCTCCTATAACGTTGCTCGCTTTAAGGGCTCTGTTTTTCCCTTGAAACTGTCTGGGAGCGTTACCCCAGTTAGCAAGCGGGAGGTGGGTGAGGCCTGGTCGCCTCTATACTTTCCACAAGCAACTTGTCCTTCCGCGTTCCCGTTTTGCGCTCTGATTGGCCACGCACGTTTCTGGTCATGTGACATGTGCGCCCAATCATGTGACGGCAAGTACTTTGGACGGTTAAGCTTAGGCGCTCTTTCGAAGTTGGTTAAGGTTAGAGTTTGTCTTAGAGCATGGCGATAGAACGCCAGCCCTGATTCCAAACTCTAACCTTAACCAACTGCGAAAGAGTCGCCTAAGCTTAACCAGTGATAAACTAGGCGTTAGGTCGTTTGCAGGCTGTTCGACGCGGAAATGGGCTAAGACACTGCTCTTCATGCGATTGGGCGCACATGTCACATGACCAGAAACGTGCGTGGCCAATCAGAGCGCAAAACGGGAACGCGGAAGGAGTTGCTTGTGGAAAGTATAGACGCGGCCTGCCTAGTCAGTGATATATGAGCGTGAAGAAAAGTTCTCTCAGTGAGCACCTATAGGGGCTTGCGAGCAGAGTCCAATAAGCTAAGCAAGAGGCTTTGCCAGTAATCATATAATTTGCCAGTAATCAATTTCAAGATCCTCCTCATCACCTACAAAGCCCTTCACTCCCTTGCCCCCCGGTACCTAGCGGATCTCCTCCATCCCTACATCCCACCCCGGAGGCTGTGGTCCTCTGACTCCGGTCTCCTCTCCATCGAAACTGGCCCCTGTAAATGTCCTAACCCAACCCCCTCCAATGTACAGTAATTTACCTAGTATGGTTTTGTCAATATTCCAATGTACAGTTTTGCTTGTTTGTACAGTGTTTCTCCCCCCCCAACCCCCTCCAATGTACAGTAAATTACCTAGTATGGTTGTCAATATTCCAATGTACAGTTTTGCTTGTACAGTTGTAGTGTTTCCCCCCCCCAACCCCTCCTACCCAACCCCCCCACCCAACCTCCTCCAATGTACAGTTTTTACGTCAAATGTATATACTCCCTTTTCTGGACTCTTTTTGTATCACAAACAGTACTGTATTTGCAAATCTGGTATGTCATAAATGTATAGATGTAGCAGTACTGTCTATCTGTATGTCATATATGTCTTGATGAATTGAAAATGGGGGACCCTGATGTAAACAAGACGAAAGTCTTTCTCTGGTCTGCATCCCCTTAACAATTGTGTGTATTGAGCTGTACTGTATTGTACCCATTCTGCAATCTGTTAATAAAGTTTTCAATCAATCAATCCCCACCACCAACATGCGGACTGTTGGTCCCAATGCCTTCTCTGTGGCCGCACCCACCCTCTGGAACTCCCTCCCTCCAAACATCCGTAGTGCTACATCCCTGCACTCCTCAAATCCCAACTCAAAACCCACCTTTTCACCAAATTTGTAAATGACTCCTGATTTCCCCTTTTTTTCTTTGGTTTTCTTTCTTTCTTTCCTTTTGATTATTATTTTGTTGTTACGTTGTTCCCTGTCCCCCTCCCTTAGCTGTTAAGCGCCTTGGTTCTCCTGAAAGGCGCTATATAAATTTAAGATATTATCATTATATAACCTCGTTTCCAGTTTTATCTCCTCCGTGAGATAAAGCCTGGTAAAGAACTACTGCCAAAAGTGTCTATGGGGTAGAATTTCCGGTGTATGTACTTCCCCTGGAAGCTGCCTCCAAACCTTTCCCGAATCCTGTCGGCAAACAAGCTAGAACGTCCTGGTCATGTAGTAAATTCTTCAGGCAAAGCCGTTGCAGTGGCTTAAACGAGGAAATATTGTGCACTTCACACGTTTCTATAATTGTTTTGTCGAAACCTGTAGCCTGTACTTCGGTCTAGTAGACTGGAAGGAGGAGTGGGATCGTGGCTGGGGTATGGTAGACTGGAAGGAGGAGTGGGATCGTGGCTGGGGTATGGTAGACTGGAAGGAGGAGTGGGATCGTGGCTGGGGTATGGTAGACTGGAAGGAGGAGTGGGATCGTGGCTGGGGTATGGTAGACTGGAAGGAGGAGTGGGATCGTGGCTGGGGTATGGTAGACTGGAAGGAGGATTGGGATCCTGGTAAAGGCCAAGGGGGAGGAGAGCCGCACACGGAGGCTGTGGTGATTAAAGCCATGCAGAGGTTAGCGCCATGTCTCTGCGCTCAAACAGCGGTGCCACCGGTTTCCAGAGGTGGCGAGGAGAGTGCCGAGCCAATGCACTCCTGCAGCTGGCAGCGCCGGGGTTCTGGCCGACTCCAGATACTTCACTCCTCACCCCGGATAAGGCAATGGTCACACCTGGAGCACCTCATCAAAGAGGGCGTGTCCCAGGTGTGCTCCATTGACCCAGGGTTCTTTTAAATGGTTTGTTCTGATTAAATATCAGATGATTTTTTTTAAAGGGGCCTTTTATGGCCTTGTCTGCCTGGAGTCGCATTTTATTCACGATGTCTAGAATTCATCGCATCATCCGAGGCAGTAGAACGGAGTCGCCTTCTGCGTTCACATCCACTAAATAATACACATTGGAAACCACACACATTTATTACATTAGGCTAATACAGCCAAATGACAACAACAAGTTAAAAGGTAAATAGATAGATCTTTATTAGCTTTTAATTGCATCAGTTTAAGGTATAATCAGGGTTACGACACCATGGCCACAAGGAACAAGGAGGTGACTTCATAAGAGATCGTATAAAAAGATTTAGCGTTCTATTGATGTTAAGTCACAATAGGGGGGGGAATCAATCGCAATCAGCTTAATGTGTCCTCAGTTCCTAGTGTAGACGAGGGAGACACCGATACCACCTTCTCATTGCCAGTAACAATTATGAAGTCTTACACTTTAAATATCAGCCATTAATGGGTACCAATTATATTTTACTGAAGAGCATAGTAATTGGACAAAAATGGAAATGGAATAAATGTCCGCCCCTTCGCTTTTGATTTATGAGATGTTAAGCATGTAGTTGGTATTAGGGATGCTCGATATTGGCGTTTTTACCGATACCGATATTCCGATATTGTCCAACTCTTAATTTCCGATACCGATATCAACCGATACCGATATATGCAGGGTTTCCCACCCCAAAAAACGGAATAATTTCAGGTAACTAATAATTTCACTGGATATATATATAACAAATATTGTTATTGTTTTTTTCATTTTTTAAACCGATACCGATATTTTCCGATATCACATTTTACTGCCGATATCGGCCGATAATATCGGTCGGCCGATAATATCGGACATCCCTGGTATCATATTTTAGTATTGGGGAAATGTGTTGGAGCCATTCTGTTGTGTTCTTAGTTTATTTCCTTTTTTATTTACATCTGTTTTTTGTATCTCTCTAGCAACCTACCCCACCTAGCGTCCAGGGGTTTGGTATTGCACATTGAGGGACTTTCAGGTGCCAGGTCGATAACCACACCAGTGTGGGAATCATGTTATATTTGGAGAGTATTGGAATCTTTATTTTGATGTTTTTTTGCCCAGTTCCTTTTAATTGTTTGAGATTCTTCAAATAAACCCATTCTTTCATTTATTATACCCTGGATCTCGCTTTTGATTAGTCGGAGCCACACTGCGTGTTGAAGACACTACCTGGTCTGCTAACAAAAAGCCAATACATACTGATACCCTGTTTTAGGGGCTTTACCAGTATTGGTATCGTCCACATCCCTAGCAGCAACATATCCCTGAATATACCTTTAACACGACTTCTATTCCATGCATTTATATTAATGTAGTCATATACAGCAGGGTTCCCTTCAATATGACTGGTGCTGTTCTGGCTCAGCCCAAGATCAAACTTATACAACCCATAGCCAAATGTACATTGCAACACCAAACAAACAAATAAATAAGCTTATGAACAAAAAAAGAAAGGGAATCTTTACTTTTACAAAGTAGATATTTAACTCGTCCGGAATATTATATACATTCAAAACCATGCTCAACTAGCAATGCCCAGGAGAAGCAGCGCAGATGCCAAACGTAGGCCATTCGTGAGGAGGGCGCATCGGGGGTAACGTCTATAACGTAGTACTTGGTGAAGTGGGTCAACAGGGAAGGTACAAAGGTTCAAGTATTAGTACCGGTCACTAATGAACAAATTAATCCTTCAAACGAAGAAGTGTGTATGTCTGTTTTTTGTTGTTGGGATATCCCACATACTGTAATTGTGAAGTGGATCCAAATCACTTGATCTGTGACCGTGATATGTCGCCCTGTACTCGTACTCTATCCTCTAAGTCTAATGTACCAAATGAACGCTTTGAAAACGTTGTTCATCTGAGAACTTGAGAACTTCAAACAGACTCTATAGTTCTTGTTCTGAGGGATTCATGTTTGTTATTTTTTTTAACCCTTTCACTACCACACTACCAAATGGTTAACCCTTTCACTGCTACAATACAGAAGGTTAACCCTTTCACTGCCCCATGACAAAGGGTTAACCCTTTCACAACCACACTACAGAAGGTTAACCCTTTCACTACCACACTACAGACGTGTGGTAGTGAAAGGTTAACCGTCTGTAGTGTGGTAGTGAAAGGATTAAAGGGGCTCTAAAGACACTAGATGCAGCAGGATGAACCTGCTCTTCAGCTAATCAAATCTAATTATCCTTTGGACTAGTTTTGCGGCAGAGAACCAGAGAGTTGTACCATCCTATTCTAGGCTCTCTGTCTCACTGTGTACCAAAGAACCAGAGAGTTGTACCATCCTGTTCTAGGCTCTCTGTCTCACCGTGTACCAAAGAACCAGAGAGTTGTAGCATCCTGTTCTAGGCTCTCTGTCTCACCGTGTACCAAAGCACCAGAGAGTTGTAGCATCCTGTTCTAGGCTCTCTGTCTCACCGTGTACCAAAGCACCAGAGAGTTGTAGCATCCTGTTCTAGGCTCTCTGTCTCACCGTGTACCAAAGAACCAGAGAGTTGTAGCATCCTGTTCTAGGCTCTCTGTCTCAACGTGTACCAAAGCACCAGAGAGTTGTAGCATCCTGTTCTAGGCTCTCTGTCTCACCGTGTACCAAAGCACCAGAGAGTTGTAGCGTCCTGTTCTAGGCTCTCTGTCTCACCGTGTACCAAAGCACCAGAGAGTTGTAGCGTCCTGTTCTAGGCTCTCTGTCTCACCGTGTACCAAGAGGAAATCGTTGGACCGTCCCTATCGCTTTGTGGGAGAATGCTGAGTGGCTGATCAGCATCCCTACAGCTGGAGAACGATACGGTACATTGTGATGGGGCCATCCCTACGTTCCCTCAGGGCTACATCCCTATTATTCCCTCAGCCCTATGTTCCCTCAGCACAGGTACAGCCGTTCCCAAATGCACATGTTGTTGCCCCCCCCCCCTTAACCCCGGTGTCCAGGGATCAAGCCTCCATGAATAGTAGCCATTTTAAACCGAGGGAACATAGGGCTGGGCTGTGGGAACATAGGGCTTTGGGAACATAGGGCTTTGGAAACATAGACACACCCTCAAACACAATACTCCAATCACCACCTTGGCTCACGCTGCCACCTAGAGGCAATCGTGGGGTATTGTCACAGCCTAACAAGAATAGAATGGATCAGTCGGCAACATTCTCTGTACTAAGATTGTGTTGCTCGTTTCACATCGCATAGAAGTAACACAAGGTAGACCGCTGTGCTGTCCCTGGTCAAGTCAGAGGAGGCGGTGACTGGCCGATCAGTGTCCAGACGGTTTACCGTCTGTAGTGTGATAGTAAAGGGTTAACCTTCTGTAGTGTGTCAGTGAAAGGGTTAACAGGCAGAAATCACCTTTACTGTAGGAAGGGCTGCCGTTCCAGAGTGGTTTGAATCGACCCACATTCCCTAGAGAGCCCTCTCTCGTGATCTAAGAGCAGCCGGTCTCATTCCGACTCGTTCATCGAAGACCTAGTTCTATTTTAGCACCCGTTACAATCGTTCACATTGCGTCATCAAGCAGACGATGCCTTTGCCGAGCGCGGGGGAAAGCAACACAGAACCTTTGTTGCTGCACTACATAAACATAGATTACTGTAAACTTAAGAGCAGTGGGGAAATGTGCAAATCATAACTGCCGTAAAAGAATAAATAAATAAATAACAGTGCAAAAATTCAGTGCAGGTGGCGTTTTTTGTTCTCGGTGTGTCATCAGTCATCGCCGACGTTACAATTCAACTCTTCTTAATGTACATCCTTCATCGAACAACTCTTTTATGAATTCGGCACACACACACACACACACACACACACACACACAAAAGAACGCAATTACATTACACATTGCGGTAGTCATCATGTCACATATCCAGTGGAAGAGGGAGTGCTGCTGCGGGAGCGCATGTGGGAGGAAGGATCAGAGGAAAGGTCTGTTCCGACAGCCTCCTGTCGCGACTTCAGGGCGAGGAAGAGGAGGGACAGAGAGGCTGAGCAGTCGTCGGTCAGTGGACACATGCTTCGGAGTGGTTCACGGTCCGTCTGCACAGAGGAAAACACGGGAACTGTAATCGTGAGGTTATCCGTTTTAATACTGACCTACAGTATCTCAGACGACTGACCGACAGTATCTCAGATGACTGACCTACAGTATCTCAGACGACTGACCTACAGCATCTCAGACGACTGACCGACAGTATCTCAGACGACTGACCTACAGTATCTCAGACGACTGACCTACAGTATCTCAGACGACTGACCTACAGTATCTCAGACAACTGACCGACAGTATCTCAGACGACTGACCGACAGTATCTCAGACGACTGACCTACTGTAGGTCTCAGACGACTGACCGACAGTATCTCAGACGACTGACCTACAGTATCTCAGACGACTGACCTACAGTATCTCAGACGACTGACCTACAGTATCTCAGACGACTGACCTACAGTATCTCAGACGACTGACTGACCTACAGTATCTCAGACGACTGACCTACAGTATCTCAGACGACTGACCTACAGTATCTCAGACGACTGACCTACAGTATCTCAGACGACTGACCGACAGTATCTCAGACGACTGACTGACAGTATCTCAGACGACTGACCTACAGTATCTCAGACGACTGACCTACAGTATCTCAGACGACTGACCTACAGTATCTCAGACGACTGACCTACAGTATCTCAGACGACTGACCGACAGTATCTCAGACGACTGACTGACAGTATCTCAGACGACTGACCTACAGTATCTCAGACGACTGACCTACAGTATCTCAGACGACTGACTGACCTACAGTATCTCAGACGACTGACCTACAGTATCTCAGACGACTGACCTACAGTATCTCAGACGACTGACCTACAGTATCTCAGACGACTGACCGACAGTATCTCAGACGACTGACTGACAGTATCTCAGACGACTGACCTACAGTATCTCAGACGACTGACCTACAGTATCTCAGACGACTGACCTACAGTATCTCAGACGACTGACCTACAGTATCTCAGACGACTGACCGACAGTATCTCAGACGACTGACTGACAGTATCTCAGACGACTGACCTACAGTATCTCAGACGACTGACCTACAGTATCTCAGACGACTGACCGACAGTATCTCAGACGACTGACCGACAGTATCTCAGACGACTGACTTATCTCAGACCTCTCTTTTCTTGCTCCTTTGTCCCGAGGGAAGATAAGAGGGCGGGGTTTGAGAAAGGTCAGTTCCTGACCCTGCAGTGTTTAACCCTTTCACTGCGACAAACACAGAAGGTTAACCTTTTCACTGCCACACAACATTTAACGGTTAACCCTTTCACTACCACACTACAGAAGGTTAACCCTTTCACTGCCACGCGCCAGACGGTTAACCGTCTGTAGTGTGTGGTAGTGAAAGGGTTAACCTTCTGTAGTGTGGTAGTGAAAGGGTTAACACATAGATTTTTTTTTCCTTTCACATAGTAGGCTACTGTACTTCCTCTGAGATACGCCTGCAGCACTGTCTTTCAGAGGCTGTAGCTCTGTTTTAAAGCTAGAGTGAAGATAGACAACCTGAGGTACTGTTAGGCTAAACCTAAACTGCCGTGGCCATTTTCAAAGGGGTCCCTTGACCTCTGACCTCAAGATATCTGAATGAAAATGGGTTTTTGGGCAAGAACCATGCAGGCCTTATTTTCATTTCCTATTCTAATGGTGTATTTGATCATTTCTGCATACTGGGGTCCCTAAACAGTCTTGCATAATATAACCGATAGGACATACAGACCCTCATCTACACCTCTGTTTATTGTCCCCGCGTTTTTATATTCAGAATTATTTATATTGTCTACACTGTTTAGTTTTACTCCTATTTTTATATTCCGATCGGATGTTATTGCTTATATTTATGTCTTTCAACTATTACCTTGCTCATACCTGTACCCCCCACCTCCCCCATGCTGCTATGACACCCAAATCCCCCCCCCAAGGGGATCAATAAAGGAACATCTTATCTTATATCACTTTTCAGATGTACTGTCGTTACTCACGGTTGTGACTCCAGAGTCGTTACTGGCTGCTGTGGTTGTAGCCGTGGCTGTAGAGTCCTCCCCCGCGGAGAGAGGAGTGCACGGTGGGCGAGGACAGCGGGTGCTGGCCTGGGCGGATGGGCTTGGCTACAACACACAACACAACCAGCAGTTTAGTCGTATGCAGGGGTGTAAAAAGGACTCAGAAATTATACTTAAGTGAAAGTATGAGTACCGTCTCAAAATCTTACTCAAGTAAAAGTCAGAGTATCTGGCTAAAAACACACTTGAGTAAAAGTAAAAAAGTTTCTACTTTTAAATGCACTTACACAGAAAAGCTTTTTCTGACCGTCTATTCTTCTGATAGCAGGTGTTTAATCAAAGATCCCCGCTTTCTAGTCTTGCACAAAGACCAATCAGCATGGGTATGGGCGGGTTAATTTTCCATTGATGGGGATTTTATTGGCTGTTTTAAAATAAAGTGCGGCCGCAGGATTAATAACGTTAACGTTAGTTTGGCCAGAGAAACAAATATACTAATTAAAATGGTTGGACCTGCGAGATTTGTACTTTGTACTTTGTAGGTCTGCATTTTAATTGTAAGGAGTAAAAAGTATGTATTTTTTTCTCTGAAATGTAATTCAGTAAAAGTACAAGTATACAAACCTAATAATACTCGAGTAAAGTACAAATCCCCAAAAACAGTACTTAAGTATTGTAACAAAGTACAATTACTCAAGTACTTCACACCCCTGGTCGTATGTCATAATAAGTGGGTCTTTGTGACGGGATCAAGAGAGGCAGAGGCAGGCTTAAAGGAACAAGCCAACATTATGGTAAATGCTCTTACTGTTGTCTCCAGAGTCAGACAAGAAGATAAGATACCAATTTTCCTCTCTGTGCGTTCAGTAGAAAGCTATCTGGCTGCAAGCTACTGTAGCTAGCCTAGCTTAGCACAAATTAATAGAAGCGGATATGGACCAGCTAGCCTGGCAAAGTGTTGGATAAAAGTGTCAGCTAAATGACCAAATATAAAATGTAAATTTTGTAAGCTAGGCTAGTGGTCTGTGTCCATTCCATTAGTCTTTAAATGACCGAACATTGGCCTGAAAATACTCACAAACTCAAAAACCAACACATACATCAGGGCTTCTCGATCAAAATCATCAAAAGCTGCTGAGGAAAGCTAGGCTAGCTCCACAATGGGAGTCAAACTGGCCAAACTAGAGGTGGTGGCAGAGAGGAAGACAAGGAAAAAGCTGGATGCTATACTGGAAAAACCCCTCCCACCCCCTCTATGAGGAGCTAGCCAGGATGAGGAGCATGTTCAGCCATAGACTTATACTCCCACGACACACCCCGCCTCGGCCAGTCCTTTCTGCCCCCAGTAGCCATCAGGCTACACAACCGTGGGCACGGACTGCTGCCAATTGCCAGAGAACTAACGGCTGGTGAACTTGAGAACTGTTAGGACTGTCTGACTCTGAATAATAAACGCTGCACGGACTCTGGTGCAGTGTATTACTATGGTTTGGACCATGTATATACCATCATGATGACTATTACCACTGTCTCATTGAATCCTGCAACTAACTACTGTTCACTACTACTACTGCTGTTATCACTATTATCATTACTACTTGTACTTTGTTTATGCTCTATTATTATTATTATTATTATTATTATTATTATTTACTACCTATCCTATCTGCCCCCCCCCCCCCCCCCCCCCATGTTGCTATGACACTTGAATTTCCCCAAGGGGGTTAATAAAGGAAACACTAGACTTGATTTAATTCACTGGGCATTGGCAGCCACTTGTCTCACGGGGTGAGTGGCTCCTCCCACAGTCTTCTTTCCATGAATGAATGAATGAATGAAAACTTTATTTAACAGATTGCAGAATGGGTACAATACAGTACGGCTCAATACACACAATTGTTAAAGGGGAACTATTTTACTATTTCTTTCACTATTTGGGTACTTTTACACAATTCCTGTGAGTCTATGGAACACCTCTGTAATTTTTTTTTTTTTTTTTCATTGTTTTGTATTTCTAATCAAGTCCTCAAAAACAGCATTTTTCTACCTCAAGATCTCGAGCCGTTTTGAGCCTGGGCTCCAACCACTGTGTGCAGCTCATCTTGTATCTCAACATTAACATGCAGCGGTGTCTTTCTGACATCACAAATCATCACATTTTCAAATGACTCAGTTCAGTGAGGGTGAATATTGTGAGAGGAGAATTGGAAGAATGCGCCAATATGAGAATTAGAGACATAGATCATATTAATATAAGTTCACATAGCTAGAAAACAATGCTAAACACTCAAAAAGGCCATTTATAAGATAGTTCCCCTTTAAGGGGATGCAGACCAGAGAAAGACGTTTGTCTTGTTTACATCAGGGTCCCCCATTTTCAATTCTGTGACCGTGGGAACCCTTGTTCTTCACACCAAAGACACAAGGCCAAGCACATTTATTTCCATTTCCTTCAGGAAGTGAATTGTCATGAAAACGATCAACAAACCATTGCAATAAAGAATAATTAAATAGATGAGAATGAACGCTCTTATTGTTACACAAATTACTAGCTTCCTTTCCATCTTTTAAAATCGACTCCCATAAGTGTGAGTGACCGGCCCTCACCGATCTGAGCCGAGTGGCCCCTCCTGGCCATGTTCTTGGCTCTGACGGCCTCCTTGATGCGGTCCACCTCCACCTGGTAGCGCTTGCGGTCCCTCATGGCGCTCTCCTTGGCCTCCTTCAGGGCCTTCTCCAGGGCCTTGACCCGCTCCGCCGTGGCCCGCAGGCGCTTCTCCAGCTTGGGCAGCTCGCAGCGGAGGTCCGCATTGTCACGCACCAACTGGATCAGGGAGGAGGAGAGGGGACAGGGTTTAACACCAGCTGGATCAGGAGGAGAGGGGACAGTGTTTAACACCAGCTGGATCAGGAGGAGAGGGGACAGGGTTTAACACCAACTGGATCAGGAGGAACATGCCAACATTTTGGGAAATTAGCTTACCGTCTTCTCCAGAGAGAGACAAGAAGATAGATACAGTTTCCTCTCTGTGCGTTCAGTAGAAAACTATCTGGCTGCACGTTAGCCTAGCTGAGCACAATGAATGGAAGCGGACAGATAGCTTTCTACTGAACGCACAGAGAGGAAACTGGTATCAATCAATCAATCTACCTTCTTGTCTCTCTCTGGAGAAGACTGTAAGCTAATTTCCCAAAGTGTTGGCGTGTTCCTTTAACTCGTACCCTTATGCCTGATTTATACTCTGACGTCAAAGTGGTTGCGAAGGTTGCGGCGAGCCTACCGAGCTCCCGAAAGCCTACCTTCATTTCACTACATGTCTCGTGTATGTCACGAATACATCTCTTGAATCTTGAAGTACATGCAACTGGCCAAAAACGTAACTGCGTGTCAAACTGACGTGGAAGTATGACGGTGTAGCTCCCACGCGCAAAATAACCGCGACAGCCGACATTGAAACATATCTCGGCCTTTAAGGGGAGCAGCTAGTGATGTCCTGTCAGTACAGTACCTTCTCGTTCCCTTAAGGGGAGCAGCTAGTGGTGTCCTGTCAGTACAGTAACCTTCTCGTTCCCTTAAGGGGAGCAGCTAGTGGTGTCCTGTCAGTACAGTACCTTCTCGTTCCCTTAAGGGGAGCAGCTAGTGGTGTCCTGTCAGTACAGTACCTTCTCGTTCCCTTAAGGGGAGCAGCTAGTGGTGTCCTGTCAGTACAGTACCTTCTCGTTCCCTTAAGGGGAGCAGCTAGTGGTGTCCTGTCAGTACAGTACCTTCTCGTTCCCTTAAGGGGAGCAGCTAGTGATGTCCTGTCAGTACAGTACCTTCTCGTTCCCTTAAGGGGAGCAGCTAGTGGTGTCCTGTCAGTACAGTAACCTTCTCGTTCCCTTAAGGGGAGCAGCTAGTGGTGTCCTGTCAGTACAGTAACCTTCTCGTTCCCTTAAGGGGAGCAGCTAGTGGTGTCCTGTCAGTACAGTAACCTTCTCGTTCCCTTAAGGGGAGCAGCTAGTGGTGTCCTGTCAGTACAGTAACCTTCTCGTTCCCTTAAGGGGAGCAGCTAGTGGTGTCCTGTCAGTACAGTAACCTTCTCGTTCCCTTAAGGGGAGCAGCTAGTGGTGTCCTGTCAGTACAGTAACCTTCTCGTTCCCTTAAGGGGAGCAGCTAGTGGTGTCCTGTCAGTACAGTACCTTCTCGTTCCCTTAAGGGGAGCAGCTAGTGGTGTCCTGTCAGTACAGTACCTTCTCGTTCCCTTAAGGGGAGCAGCTAGTGGTGTCCTGTCAGTACAGTAACCTTCTCGTTCCCTTAAGGGGAGCAGCTAGTGGTGTCCTGTCAGTACAGTAACCTTCTCGTTCCCTTAAGGGGAGCAGCTAGTGGTGTCCTGTCAGTACAGTAACCTTCTCGTTCCCTTAAGGGGAGCAGCTAGTGGTGTCCTGTCAGTACAGTAACCTTCTCGTTCCCTTAAGGGGAGCAGCTAGTGGTGTCCTGTCAGTACAGTAACCTTCTCGTTCCCTTAAGGGGAGCAGCTAGTGGTGTCCTGTCAGTACAGTAACCTTCTCGTTCCCTTAAGGGGAGCAGCTAGTGGTGTCCTGTCAGTACAGTAACCTTCTCGTTCCCTTAAGGGGAGCAGCTAGTGGTGTCCTGTCAGTACAGTACCTTCTCGTTCCCTTAAGGGGAGCAGCTAGTGGTGTCCTGTCAGTACAGTACCTTCTCGTTCCCTTAAGGGGAGCAGCTAGTGGTGTCCTGTCAGTACAGTACCTGCTTGTGGACTTTAGTGAGCTGTTCCAGGTTGTTCTCCAGGAAGGAGATCTTCTGCTTCTGAGCCGCGCTTCCCACTCCGTCCTCGCAGTCCAGCTCTGCGCTCTGAACACACGGGACACAAGCGTAATAATGTCTTTTAAGATATTAAGATATTTGTAACTGAGGGGTACAATTCCCTGACTGTATTACTAGATATGATACTTACTACCACTACCTTTGTACTTAATATTCGGCCACCCAGTACACAGCATAAATATATTATGATGAACACTGTCACGTAGATGAAACGGATCCAACACAAATGTACGAATTAGAAATAGGTCTTTATTTCTACACAGCGATGGTGTGTAGAGCAAGCACTTAATCAAATCAATCACATTTATGAATGGGAATTAGTATGCACTTTTATGGCAAGAGTATTCGTCGGTATATCAATAGAGAATGTCCAATCTCTGAAGGCGCAGGTGGTACATATACGACCTGGAATAGTTTAAGGAATAACAGCAATGATACTTTAATGATTATATACTGGATACACTAGGGGGGGTTAATCCGGTCGCTTGTAAGCCGACAGGAGTAGGAAGGGGGGGGGGGTAGAATCCGGCTGCCTCATCCGGCCAAGGGTATCCCAGGTGAACCCACTGTAGTGCCGTTCAATGCGCCGGCGATCCTTGGACCACAGATGAAAGCAGGTGGACTCTTTGTGGGCCGGCGTCCTCCGGTCCACGGAGGAGAGACGTGAAGCGACCTCGTCTTGCAGAGCGTCTCCTCACCTTGCGTCCTCTCCAGGGGGGGGGGTTCCAACACACGGCAGTGTCGGGGGTCTTTATCCATGGAATAATCAACGTATACAAAGCATAATCCGTGCCTGGGAAGGCGGGCTGGCGTCGGTAGAATAATCCGTGCCGGGGAAGGCGGGCTGTCGTCGGTAGAATAATCCGGTATACAGGTCCACTCGCTCGTCGGCTCTGGGGCTCCTCGGGTGCAGCTTCACGTGGGGTCAACCACCCTGGATAAGCAGCCAGTTCTCTGCCCGAAACGATGGGGTACTGACTACGGTAGTATTCTCACCGTACGAAGCACTATATATTAACAGACTATTATTAGCTTAATAGACTACGTCCAACTCGACGATATAGTGCCAAATATGACTATTCAAATATTAATATACACGATGTCTCAATACCGATGGTAGGCGAACTTGGCCTTACTCCCACACGTGGCGTCGCGGGGAGGCTTTACGTCTGTGACTCTATTGGAGGGTAAGAAACTGGACTGAAAAGGAAGTCCTACTTTAGTAGCGCAGTATATATACGCACTATGAACAAATAGTCCCATTAGTGGTGCGGTAGCCAGATTCCTACGCGGAACTAGGACTTGTTCGTACATGTTGAGCGGTACGTTTGAACTGGGTCTGAGGGGTATGGCAGCCTGGCACCAAGGTCTCGACCAATAGTAGAATGGAGACTATTATGGGATGTTCAGTAGGCTAGAATGGATATTCAATGCATATTGTACAAGGAATATACAAGGGATATCAGGGAATATTAGAGAATATACAAATACAATTAAATATATATATATAAATAAATATATATATTCGGTTTAATCTGGCCCTTCACAACAATATTCCTTTATTGATCCCTCTCGGGGAAATTCAGGCATCCTAGCAGCCTGGGGGAGGGGGGAGGTCCAGGTAGTAGAAGACATGATACAGGTCACAGAATTATAGTACAGTGGAGAAGTAAAAAAAAAAAAAAAAATGTTTTTATAAAAAGGCAGTGTATACAATATAATTAACTCTGGACATGCGCATATGGGCAGCAAGGTGCGAGATGAGGGTATGTATGCCCTCTCAGTTATATTTGCCCTCCAATAAATATAGTTACAATATATAATCTAATAATCTAATATATATATAATCTAAAAAAAAAGAAAAATGCTAAATATATGCAATATATAATCTAATAATCCAATAGTCTAAATCTAATTATAAATGCTCAAAAATGCAAAATATGTGCTCTGAAAAATGTTGTGTCAAAGCGAGTCACGGCAATGGTGTAGGGAAGTTATTCGGCCGTGCAAACCGTACCTTCTTGACCCGCGCGGTGAGATCCTGGATGAACAGCTTGCGCAGGTTGTGCAAGGTCTGGAGCTCCTTGGCCTGTAGTACAAAAACCCAAAGACTCAATCTCAACCGTGACCGTCCAACATCCAGACTGGAAATCTGTGGCAACACAATCCATTCGTGCTGAAGGCATCTGTTCTACATGAAGACAGATTAGCCACACTCACCACGGTCTCCTCCAGACCCTTCAGATCCTCCCTGGCCTGCTCTCTCTGTTCATTCAACAGCCTGGAGAGAGAGACCATAAACAAGGCCTGTCAGGTCACCTACAGCACTCACATGCCCATCTACAAATACAAACTGATACTAGGTCAATACAAAACACTCCACCAATGTAAAGGTGCTGTAAGCCATATTCTTTTTGTTAAATAGCGCTACATTCCGACAGCCATCACTGATACAGAGTGTTTGGTCCCAGTCAACTCCACTCTGCTGTAAACAGAAAATATATTTTCTGGTATCCCGTCCCCACTTTAACCAATCAGGAGACAGAACCCTGGATATTTTGCAGTGTGGAGTTCTCTCTCCCGATTGGATGAACTAGACACTCTATATCGGTGATGGCTGTCAGAATGTAGAGCTATTATTTTAACATGATGAGATGTTTGATGTCTGTTTCATGTTGATGTAACCAGTGCTTAACAATCTGTACCGAAAACAATTACCACCAACCATTGTTGTGTGGCATTAAGTATCTTGTAGCTTGTAGCTTGTAGCTTGTACATGCCCACCCCAAGATACAGGCCAATGAGAAGGAGCTAGCCTCCTGACAGTTGCCCCCCCCCTTGCATGTTTATAGAGCACATCCATCTAATGAGGTGGAACTGGTTTGATCACAGGGTGGGGTCAGGGCTAATCCCATTTTTTTATTGGACTTTGACCTCATTGGACTTTGACTTTTAACACATTTTAACAAAAAATAATACCACTTGCACCACTTACAGCACCTTTAAAGTCTGAGAAAAATGTAAGCAAATACCAGCCAAGGATGTTGTGTTCTAATATATCTGTCTGTAACAGATTACATGGAGGTCCGACAGATTACATGGACATCTAAAGCCTGCTACAGTGTGTGACCATGCAGCTACCATCCAGCGATGTCTAGACCCATCTGTTATTTAACATTCCACAACCGCACACTTCCGGGGGCAACGTGGTCTTAAAGGAACACGCCAACATTTTGGGAAATTAACATATTGTCTTCTCCAGAGAGAGACAAGAAGACGGATACCAGTTTCCGCTCTGTGCGTCCAGTAGAAAGATATCTGGCTGCACGTTAGCCTAGCTTAGCACAATGAATGGAAGCGGACAGTGGCGGTTAGCCTTCGGGAGAGGTGTTAGTTGGACAATGCCTAGGCTAACCGGCACTGTCCGCTTCCATTCATTGTGCTAAGCTAGCATCCCTCTGTGTGGATGGGTGTGTATGGTACGGGTTTAACAAGGACACAAGGCAGTGGCGGCCGCTGCCGCTGGTGCCTTGTGGGTCGCAGTTCACGTTAATAGGTCGAGTTGAAAATGTAATGCTCTGAGATGCTCTGGAGCAATCTCTCTCTGTCTCTCGGATCAATCAAATCAAATAATTAACACATGTATGTTGTCATTTTAAACAACTCACCATTCATTCATTATGCATCAGCAGCAGCTAAATTAATGTTATAGTTCACAACACAGCAGCGCGTTTTGAATCGCTAGCCTATTAATTATCGTCTCAGCAAGCACAGTCAATACTTTTTTCCGTAGCCGCATTTCGCGGAGACAGCTGTGTATAGCGAGAGAGAGAGCGAGAGAGACTCACTGTTTAGTTGAAACGTCCAGGGCAGGAGAGCTTGATAAACGTGTATAATCCACTGTTGATGTATTCCAGACCACTGTCCACTGTCTCCAGACTGCATCCGCCATATAGCTTGTTAGCCAAGTGTTAGCTTGTTAGCACAACACAAGTACATTCCTTTGTCCATTTCCGCTCGAACAGACTGCAAACTACCTGGCGTTCTATCGCCATGCTCTAAGACAAACTCTAACCTTAACCAACTTTGAAAGAGTGCCTAAGCTTAACAGTCTAAAGAACTTGCAGTCACGGCACGCTCTAAGACAAACAGCTGCCTGCATCATTCTCACAACAACACAACTATCTCCACCAACGGACCAACCTAGGAATAACCTAGAATTGGAACATTAGAAATTGGATTCGGCCAATCAGAGATCGTCTCTGTGAAATTCTGCTACGGAAAAAAGATACTGGCGTCGGCCAGTGCATGTGAGCGGATCGGAGCGTGAGCGGCGCGGGGCGCGGAGCGGCCGGTTTTGACGTGAGCGAGGAGTGGGTTTTAAAATGAGTCGGCGCGACGTCCGGAGCGAGAGTTCTCCTCCGCTCCAATCCACTCCAGGCCGCTCACAGTGGTTTAACACTGATGTAATATATACATGCAGTACAATGCCAAAGCAACAGATGGCGATGTACAAACATGAAGGCCATTTTCAACCAATGAGAAGGGTGAACCTGTGATAGGCTGTTCGTTCAGGCTTTGTCACTGTAGAGACGCCCACACTCACTCCAGTTAGAAAAAGTATATCGACGCCATTGTTGTTGACGTTAGCTTACATGCTAACGTTAATGGCAGCGACCATAGCATTGTGGCTCGGCTAGCCTATCATCGCTTAATAGAGATAGTGAATGGATAAACAACGTTATTTAACATTGCAGAATGGCTACAATTACAATGCGGCTCAATACAAACAATTGTTAAGGGGCCCAGGGGGTGTAGACTGTTGTAGTTTGAGCTCATTTACACCATGCTCCAAAAAAAGAAGAAAAAAAACTGCCGAGCGATCTGGCGCGGGGAGCGGGGAGCGCTCGATTCAAGGTGAGCGGGGAGCGAGCGGAGAGCGACTTGGGGGCGGGGTCAACATGAGTGATTAGCGGAGCGGACCAAGCTTTAAAGAGCGAAGAGCGGATTTCTCGGCCGCGCCGATCCGCTCACGTGGTCTGGCGTCGGCCAATCAGAGAGCGTCTCCGCGAAATGCGGCTACAGAAATTCTTGACGCTACTGGCTAGACCGCTTCAAATCGCGCCCGGATTCCAACATAATAGTCATATTTCAACGCACAACGCGTTATGCACTGATTGGCTGTGACGGATACAGCGATCAAACTGTGACGCGCACTCAGAGCGCTATCGCGTCTAGCCCGGGCCGAGAAATACGAAAAAATAAAAAAAAATTAAAAAAAACGTGATGTCACTTCCTGCTCAGGAAAACGAGTGTTTCTTATTTGAGATAATAACGTTATATTGTGCATTGGAAATACAAACATACTTAAAATGAGTAAATATTATTCATTTTAACACTTTGGTTGCCTTGGGTTAAATTAATGATATACCATAGGTTGCCGGCTCTATTTGTCTATGGAGAAGTACCCCTTCTTTGCATGGCTATAACTTTTTAAATTCTATTGCTACATTGCCATT